>NC_044253.1:4945582-5248707 GCF_003957555.1 Calypte anna | reverse complement strand
ATGAAATAGAGAAGAGGTACTACAACTGTTTTGGACTTGAAATAAGCTCAGACACAGGATTGAAAGATCCGCTGGCTAAGGCAGCTTTAAAGCACTGTGTTAGACTTTAACAATACAGGGGTTTTAATGCTGCTGCTTTGTTGTCAGGAGGTAAATACAAGAATCAAATTACTCTCACTGATTCCCATCAGCTGAGTACAAAAGGGGATCAGCTGCCTTTGTGTGGGAGACAGGAGCAGAACAGTCCAGAGGAGAAGATGGGGAACAAAAAAAAAAGAATACTGGAGACAGACAGAGAAGAATTGTTATGAAAGTCTGAATACTCTTCATTTGAATTACTGAATAAAGACCTCTGAAAGAAGAGCTGGCAACAGCTCTTGTAAGTACCCAATGTTGGAAAAAAAGTTTTTTAAAAAAAAAAAAATAATCAAAGAAGTTTCTATCTGGAGTCAATTCAATAATGGGCTGAGCTTGCTGGAACTGAGACTCAAAGACCTCCCACCTCCTCTTTTCACTTCTCAAAGGACAGAAGTGAATAATTTCACTTGATGTAGTACCCTTGTCTACCTACTGCATCTACATGAAAGGAAGGAGTTACAGGTCACCTAATTCTATATATTCTCTCCTAGCCTGGTTATTTAGTCTTGATATATCTTTAATAAGGAATCAAATAACTTAGATTTGCAGTTTTTTCTCATGTTTTTCTCACTGATGTGACAGTTTGACATAAACATTAATGGATTTGCAATTTATTTGCCCAATCTTTGATTCTTTCCTTTAACTGGGAGTAAAAAGGAAAATATTACACAAAAGGAACACTGATACAGCATTAGAATAAACATGTAAGATCCACTTCATACTCTTTTAAAAAGCCAAAGTGATGCAAAAACCTATACTTGCTCATGAGCTATGATACTGAGACCTATTTCAGTTTATAATCTATGGGGCTACAAAACTATAACATAAATAACATAAAAGAAAAAATGTACAAAAAAGCCTATTCTGGACCTTACTTGGAATAAAACTTTAACTAGAAAACTAAGAAACACTTATTCAGCAAACCTTTAAAAAGGCATAACTCACACTGCAGTTGTGGGAAGATACTGCAAATTATCAATATATTAAAAATGCTTTCCTAGGCATTTTCTTTCTCTCCATAAAAATTTACAACCAGCAATGAAATAATTTAAAAGCCTCTTCAGATTTTTCCCTAATAAAACCATACCTTCCTGAGAACTTTACTGTGGCATAATCCTTTGCCCCACTAGTAAAACTGCAGCATTACTGAAATTATGGGTTGAGATTACTACCAGTCCTGAGTGAAAAAACAATATTCTTGTATCTGTCCTTTCTTCACCACCTAAGTGCTAACTATGGGTCATTTGAAACAATTTTTAGGTGATGCCATATCAGCAGAAAATCTTGTAATTTTATTGCTGCATTTTCTGGCTCCTGATGACAAGCCAGAAGTAGCCAGGCTGCAAGTGTCCTTCTCACATGAAACAAACAAAAAAAAAAAATCTGATATTTGGAGGCAGAGGGAGGGTGGAGGCTCTCTGAAGACAAGGGGTGCTGAGACTGATTTGTCTGAAGAATTACAAACCCTGCAGAGTGCACTCATCTTTTCTATTACATCGAGTTCAGTGACATCCCTACCAGTGGAAATTGATGTAAACCAGCTGTAAACTACTTTAGAGTTGTATAACTACTATATAAATACACACTGATGGGTATTCCACCAAGGGGGTCCAGTAATAAAGCTTTCATTTGCTCTGCTTGTGCTAGAGATGGTGCAGTAAATACAAAAGTTGGTACTGTAAATGCCTGGCAGACAATGTGCTCCTGAATAGGCAAAAAAATATGAATGGGTTTGTTTTGTAGGATGAGTTTTCTGATATTATTTACTCTCTAAATTATTCTTAAAATTCTTGGGACAGAAAGAAACATGCTGCTAAACCATGCAGCTTTATTAATACTTCATCATAAAAGACTCAACTGCAATTGTATTCATGTAATATTTAAAGACCAGGCAGTACAAACAAGTAAGATTTTCTCCACAGAGAGATAACTTTTCAGGTAAATTAATTTAATTGCTAAACTGAGCATTTTATGTACCAAGGATCTCACTAAAATATGTCTCACTTACACTTCTGAGCCTACAATTAAACATTATAAAAAATTCCTAATACATTCTGACTTCTCATACACATAGGAAATCTTTGTGATTCTGGAAACTCTGAAAACTTAAAATGGCTGAGAATTCATTCCAGCTGTCTGACCACCTTACGTTTTGCCTCAGTTAGAGTGGGAATAGTTTTAGAATACTTACTAATTTTCTCATATGGAAAAGATGAAGATTTTTACCCCTAAAATATAGGAAGAACTCAGCAGGTCTTTTATGACAAAGTCCAGTTTCCTGTACCTTTATATTAGTCATTATTACATGGTACTGAATGATATAATTTTAGATAAAAATATATATTTTTTTTTTCCTTCTTTCTCTTACCTGTTACTTCAGTGTCATTATGATATGCTAGGCTGCCCTTACTGACTTTTGTTAATTTCTGCAGTCCAAGCAGAGGTTTTTCTTAAGTTTTTTTTTAATCCTGAATGGCTAAATGTTTCATTTGGAACTGAAAATGCTTCAGAGCTTTTCAAAATTCTTAAGGTCAATATATATACCCATTCACATTTAAATACAATCTTGTTCAGCTGAAAATTAGTTTTTTCATTTGATGAATATAAGCAGCTCTTCCAAACCAGGGATTTTGTTTCTTCATATTTATTTTCCATTTCAGATATGCAATATGTATGTTAAAAAAGATGACAAAACTCTTGCCTAGCAGACAGCCCAGCCTTTTGCAATGACAGAAACTGACTGTGTGTTTATTATTTCACTGACCACTCTTTCCCAGGCAGTTTTCAATACCTACCTAAGAGGCTTTGATCAATGCATGTCCCATTCACCAAGGATTTTCCTTCTGGACAAGCACACGTTGCACCAGAAGGGTTGAGTAAACATATGAATTCACATGTCAGGTCCAAGCATGGATTAGGCACTGTTTAAGAAGAGAAAATATTAAAAATAATATTTTTTAAAATTATTATTTTTTATTTTTAATATAAGAATTTTGCTACACTCCCAATTTCCAGGGTATAATATTCTGAAGTCAGTGAACACACTCACTCAAGTGGCAGTGCAGGACTCACACCAGGATAGAATTTATTTAAGTAACAAAAAAAATCTATTGTTAAAAAAACCTCATGGCTAGAGGTATTTGTATTCAGCTCTCTTGTAGTGTTTTTATACCTCATTTACAGTTTGGGTGCATATGGCAAACATTTGTCCAATGTCATTTCAAAGGAGAGAAAATGCATCAAAAAATCTAAATTAAGCCTATATAGAGAAACATAACTAAATCTATTTTGAGTTTGTACAATCAGGCTCCCTTTTATATTTGGACAACATGGTTACATTTTTTTATCCCTTGAGGTGAATTTGCTCAAGATTGAGTTTAAAGTAATTATGCTTACTCACAGTCCATTTGTTTGTAGCGGTGAAAAACCAAGGCACTTTTTGCTTTCTCAACATCCACACTCAGGTATTCTACAAGGCTCCTGCCAAATTTGTGGACTCTGAATGCACCATTTTTGGGACCTGCTCCATATATGTAATCCTCAAAAATGTCAATTCTATGTGGATGCAGTAAACCTTAAGTAAAAAATGAAAAACAAGTACAAATATATCTATTCACATCCAAAGAACAAATAACTTAGTTTTAGTAATAGCTTCAATTTTATTGCAATTACCACCTAGAGATTTGAGGCCACAAAAAGAACTTCTCATCCTTTCTGATCCCTTTTTCCTACCACTATCCAACTTACTGTAAAAATGCTTTTACATTTTCCTTCCATTTATTCAGTTTCTATCTACCGTTCTCCCACTCTATCAATAATTGCCAATCAGTATTTTAGTTCAAACATTAATGAATCCAAATCTATTATTTTATGCTTGGTTAACTAAATGGGTCAAAGTTTTTGGTCTCAGGATTACATAAACCTGGTCCTGCACAGTTTGGATTGTGGGAGATTTTTCCTATCATTTTCCAGAAGCTCCCAGTGAATTCCAGATCCTGGGTTAAACCAGGTGTACCATCAGCCTGACCCAACTCCACTTCCAGCTGCCCACACAGAAATCCCCTCATAAAACCCCTGCTTTCAAACTGTTTTCTTTAACGTTTCCTCTCCTTTCTACTCAAATTACACAAATGGTTACAGATAGTTTCAAACTGCTAAAAAGGCAACATGCAATTCCTACAAAACCAAAATGTGTTTAACCAGAATCTCTTCTCTTATGAAAGGAACCTTCCTCATTCTCATTCTCTGAGCAGAAGTTTGTGATTCCTTCCTGACCTGAAAGCCAAATCCATTATTTTCCCCAGGACTGATTCAGGTCACCTCTTTTATAAACTACACAATTCCTGGGCTATGCAGACAGCTCTGATTTCTAACTAGTCAAAGTCCTCCTGTAGCTATGAAGGTCCAAGTGGTGCCAAGCATAAATATTAATCATAATATTATTTGATAATATCTAAGTTAATTTTTAGAGCATTAACTTGGAGATTTGCACATATCACCAAATCATTGTTTCCCTAAAGTAACTTTTTCAAATTATGTAAAAGCTAAAATTACTTTAAATTAGCTTAAATAGCTATTATATAGATATTTACTTATTTATATGTATTTATTTATAAATATCTGAAGTATTACCTAAAAGAAGCAATGAAGATTATTTAACATCCCTATGTTTTGCTTACAAGGTTTATCTGAACAGTGAAGCTTCAGCCCAATAAAATAAAAGAGAAATAGTGTTAAAGAAAAGGTCCCCATACCTTGTTTAGTGCTCACAGACACAACTGAATCGGACCCATCAAAAAGAACACTGCCAATAACAGATAATTCAAAATCAGCCCAGAACAAACGCTGACTGAACTGATCAACTACGAGACCTACAAAGGAAATAAAGTTCATACAGGTATACCAAACATGAAAGCATTTTAATGTAACACTACAGTTTTGTACCATTTCTATTCCCGTGGACAGTAAATATGGTGAAAAGGAAAAAAAAGCATAACTGGAAACCAAGGAGATAAAATATAACACCTTCAGCTTGAACCTTCTTAAGGCAACTGTGGTTTTTTGACTTTCTTTTACTTTTCCAAGGTCAGTCAGTACCTTTTCAGACCCATTACCCTCAGCAGGTAGACTTATACATCAAGTGGGAATTAAATATAGAATGTAATCTGTAATTTCTTCTGCCAACAAAGAAATCTGTTACATCCATAGATTTCTAAGGAGTATCAGAATACTGTGACCATGTGATAAAAAAAAACATTCAGATCTCATGGAGCCTTCCTAGCACATCCTGCTTCCTCAAGAATATAATTGTGGGGTTGGTTTTTGTGGGCTTTTTTGTGTGTTTTTTGGTGTTTTGTTTTATTTTTTTTGTTATATCTAACACTTCACATGTAACAATTATTACAGAATTAAAAGTCCAGTTATTTCAATTAGTGTTACAAGACTTGAAGAGCAATACTGACAGATGTATATATTCACACATATATATATGAAAACTGGGGGCACAAATGAGAACAAAAGACAGGTAACATTTTGACTAGCCAGCCTCCAGGGAATAACAGTGAAATCAAGCAGTCCACATTTCAAAGAGGATGATTACATGATTAATATGCCATTTTGGGTCATGTCAAAAGCTTCAGCCTGAAAAAATATTTGAACCACAAAATAATATGAACCTGAGCTTTTGAAGCTGTCGTGTGTTTTTAATAAGAATGGGAAAAAGTCTTTTTCTTCCTATTTATGTAAGTAGGTAAGTCAGGAAAAAAATACATCAAAAGAAATTATACATAGCAGCAAAAATTCTCGTCTTAAGGTCATAAATTTATCAGCTACAGAGAGATGAGAGGAAGTGGAGGAAATCTGATGCATGGACCAGTGAAATATTTGTACCTTTGCAACTCTGAAAAAAAAACAATTCAAACAACTCTTTAAAAGAAAGACTGGTATTTAGGCACACAGCTAACAAGGATCACTTCTGGTAAAAGATCAGGTGTCAACTCTGCCATACATGTACCTGTAAGGAGGAATATTTTAGAAGCAGTCTCCAGTCTCCAGCTTTAAAATTACTTTTTTTTTGCATTGTAGTAGGAATATTTAAATATAATAAATAGCATTATCAATGTATCTTTCACAGTATCAGAAACAACACAATGTACTTTCTTTTTTGTTTGCACACATAGCACTCCTGTGATAGTCATTTTAATGTAACTCTTGGAAAATGCTCAGCCTCTCATTCTCTCCTAGCTGAAAGAGGAAAGGTATATTTTGAAATAAATTCAAGAGAAGCAGAACACAGATGTTCAGTAAAATGTTAAAATTCACCTGAACAACAGTAATAAAGATTCATCTGAGAAGAAATTTTAAAAGCTTGGACTCTGCATTCCTTCCACAAAGATGTGAATCTCTGTGAAATATCTGACAAAAATTAAAAGACTCCATAAATGCCTGGTTTCTAGCATGCAGCTAAGGAAGGGAAGCTCAGAAGGATGCCACAAAAGTATTTTCAGGCAGTAGCTACAGAAAATGCAATGATGTGATAAGGCATTTGGGAAATTCCCTATTTGCAAAGTCTGCACATTTTTGTGGTAATCCTGCTAATTTTCTTAATTTTCATTTTATTCATCCTTGTAAACAAGACAGAGGTCTGGTTAAATGCCTATATGAAACATTTCTCTATAAAATTTACCAAAGGAAAATTATCTTGCATTTCTGCTTCTGGTCAGGAAAGAGTTAAATAATTACATTTGCAGATAAGGTTGATACCATTACTACCTACAAAATTCAATCATTTCACTGATCCCAAAGGGGGGAGGGAGGGAGTGTGTTTTAAATGTCCAAGGAAGTGATGACTAAATGTAATTTGCATATCCAATTTGTTCATTAAAATTTGTATAAGAAGTTCAGCAAAGAATATACAACAACTTTGACAAACATAAAATTCTGTTGCCTTTCAGTTGGAATAATAAGAAGGTTCTTACTGAATTTACTATTGACTATTTTTTATTAGCATTACTGTTGTGCTTCTTACCCAGGAAGCCTAATCTTTATCTCCTCAAAGCTTTCTTTATCATAGAATCATAGAATTGGCTGGGTTGGAAGGGACCTCAGAGATCATCGAGTCCAACCCTTGAACCACCGTTGCGGTTGCTAGACCATGGCACTGAGTGCCACATCCAGTCTCTTTTTAAATATCTCCAGACATGGAGAATCCACTATTTCCCTGGGCAGCCCATTCCAATGTCTGATCACTCTCTCCGTGAAGAAATTCTTTCTAATATCTAACCTAAACTTCCCCTGGCACAACTTGAGACCCTGCCCTCTTGTCTTGTTGAAAGTCGTCTGGCAAAAGAGCCCAACCGCCCCCTGGCTCCAACCTCCTTTCAGGGAGTTGTAGAGAGTGATGAGGTCTCCCCTGAGCCTCCTCTTCTCCAGGCTGAACAGCCCCAGCTCCCTCAGCCTCTCCTCATAGGGTCTGTGCTCGAGTCCCTTCACAGATATAATCTCTTAAGTTCCAATATTTCAGTCTATTCATGTCACCAGAAGTGTTTCCCTGAAGGGCTGGGTATAATTTGCATACACATCACCATAAGTCCACCTCAGCATGGGACATAACAGAATGTTAAAATATTATTACTTGTTGCTGTGATAGTGGCAGCTTCTGAGACACTCAGCTATTCAGCTGGCATCCTCCTGAAAGAAACCTGTGTTTCAACAGATAATGTGAGCCAAAGTTGGACAACCCTCTTTGCAATGCACTAATAACAAATTATCATTGTAAGCCCAGAGAAGCATCAAATACTGCCTGAGAAAATGGGTCATGAAGAAATCATTTGTGGTTTCAAGACAAGAGGCTGCTCTTTGAGAGAGACACACTTCATTCTGGATTTATCATTTCCTTTGTCATAAAAATTACTGTTATCCTGCCAGTGGAGTCTTAATGGTAATGCACAAGATCTCAACATGTACTGTCAAGCTTCAAAATAGTTCTGTAAAACACTGAGATAATGAAGTTGTTGCTTCTTTGAATACTTAAACCTTGTTTCATACTATTTTGCAGTGTATTCAGGAAAGTAATTAGATTAAGCTGCAAGATTTCTTGTGCATTCTTAAAAAAATGTCTCTCCCCACTAACTGGTGTTCCCTTGATTGCTTTTGCTTGTTCACTGTTATAGAATAAATTATATTACTGTTTATGTAGAGTCATTTGGTATTGCTTTGGAAAATGATGTTAAGGTTTATTACAAAATTTTAAGTCATATTAAGATGCATCATTTGAAAACAGAACCAAGAATTTTGATTAGTAACTGCATACGAATAACCAGAATACATATTTTAAAGAGGTTTTTTTGTTGTTTGTTTTTTGCAGACTGAGAAAGTGGAATTCAGCCAACAAATCTACACCAAGTTAGCAAGTGCCATGTACTTAGGAAAAATGGATAAACTGTATACCTGTAGGTCTTTGTAAATTCTTTTGAACCAATATTCTTCTCAGACTGCCATCCATAGATGACTCCTCTATGTGTGAGCGATCCCCAATAACTGTCCAGTACATCATCCTAAAATATCAGGCATAAAAAATGAGCCAGATGCCTACACAGAACCTCCAAACACTTCACATATTCCATTATTGTGAACTTTCTCACCTCCCAGAAAGGGGCAAGATAACTAATCCTGATTTATACACAAGCAAATTGAGCAGGAAAGTTCAGTAAACGACTTGGGAAAGTTTAGACATTTGTAGACATCTCTTTACTTCTCTTACTCAAGCTTGTATTTGTGTTTGAGTTACCAAACCAGAGTAGTGCTGAAACATACATACCCCTTTTTAGGATTTACAGCAATTGCATATGGTTCTCCTGCCATGCTTGTGAGGAGCCTTGTACAGTTGGGTCCTTTTAATTGACCAACATTGATGGAGTATCTCAGACTTGTCCAATGAGTTGTGTAGTAGCTGAACCAGTGCATTCTGGAATGATCAGTCCAATAAATATTTCCAGCAACCCAGTCAACAGCAATACCCCTAGGTCTTTTGAATTCTGGACACTAAAAGGAACACATGTTAAAATCAGATTGAGGCAAATGATCCTCCACAGCAGCTGCATCACCACAGATTTATATAACTTTACAGTTAAGTAACTTTTACCTCTAATATAGTGAAATATTAAAAAAAAAAAACAACTGCATTGGAAAAACATAAATTCCACCTATAGGTGATAAGCTTCAGCTGCCAGTTTTATTCAGTTTAGAAAACAAGTCCATGTTAAGGCTATCTAAATTATGAAACAGGCAGTTAGACACTAAGTATATGAACTATTGATAATGAAGCAACTAAAAGTGAAATGCTGTAATTAAAAAAATATAAATAAAGGAACAGGAAGAATTAAGATGATACAATTGTTATGCTCCATGCAGAACTATGGCAGAATGTCTCATCCCAAAGCCCTTGGTGAGAATGATGCTTGAGATATGGCTGCTCAGCAGTCTCCCAGGGTTAAATAAAATCACTACATAAAATTACATCTGTGCTCTGACCAAGACTAGTATGCAGGTGTAAGGAAATTTTAAAATTATTTCTTTTACCCTGGAACACTGTTCCTGTGTTCCACCACTAAAACTGGAGTTAGTGCAGTGCTCAGCTTCAGATGTAAAGGAAGCTTGACTGATCCTAACTTTGCATCTATAAAGACATCAGGTTAAATTATGAGAAAAAAACATCTATTCCTTGACAAAAATGTCTATTCCTTGACAAATTCAGAAAGGGAATACTACTAAACTACATAACAAAAAATCAGGGAAGTCCTAAAATAACTTGTTTTTCTCAGGTGTCAGAGTTCCTGAATACCACAAGGCATTTGTAGACAATTTTCATCATATAAGAAAGGTCACTTCATTCTCTAGGTAAAATAACAGGACTGCAAGGGTGAATTTAGAGAGTTCATTGTTCACAAGCCTTTAATTCTGCAAAAATGTCATAGAATGCATGTTCAAAAGATATACAGAACCTCCACTTTCTATTCAGATGAGTATTAAAGAAGCAAAATCAATCACTGCATTTTCAAAACAGCTTTTCTTTACAAACAGGGTCAGAGTCTTTTTCTCACATTAGACAAAATAAGGTATCATAATTCTTTGTTATAAAAGGATGATAGTGACTAGCATATGCTTCCAGAAGTACAACAAAAATAACCTTTTTTTTTTCTTTTCTTCTCCAAGAAATGTAGCATTGCATGCATGCAACAATCTGTGGGGGTTTTCATTACATTACCCAAGCAACATCCACATAAAACACAAGATACTAAAAAATGTGGCCTTTTACTGATAAACACCAGTGTATTTTTTAACACAAATTCCTTTTCATTCTGGGTAACAGTCAGGCACTTTGTCAAGAAGCCTTTCATACCTGAACTTCTCCAGTTCCTACTTCAGAGAGTAGCAGGGTTAATGGAACTGAAACTAAATATTATTTTAAAAGAAGAGCAGCTATCACAGACAGCTCCTTGCCTTTCTTCAGACTGGTCAAGAAACACTTTTTACAGTGAGATGGCTTTTTTAGGAACCTGCTAAGCACACGATGTGAGTTACCATGAGTGAGGGATGGTTCCCAAAAAGCTGGGAGCAGAAAGAGATGAGACAATGGGATGTCCCAAAAAGATTCTGGAGCAAGGCTGGGTTGCTTCCTGCCACTGACCCTTCCTCATCCTTCTCAGCTATAAAGAAGTGAAATTCCAGTAATGCTGGGCCATATGTTAAAGATCAAATAAACAAGGAGATTAGTGGAAGAACTGGAAAGCAGCCATCTGGTGTAGGAGATTTCGGAAAGAGAATAAAAAGCTGATGGGATGGCCATGTAATTCTCAGTTGTGTTCATTAAGGTTCAGCCTAGCTACTTCATCTTGCTGATATCTCATGCATCTTCTCATACTGCCTAGGAAAATTACTGTAAATGAGCTTTCACCTTGTAACTTATTTGGATTATGTTAATTTTGAAGAATAATTTTACATACAGAATAAAGATGAAAATACAGGAATTAAATTACATCAATGGTTTCTAATTACTTTGGCTCACTAAAGCTTATTAGAAAGACCTGAGGTTTGAAGCCTAATTGCCTTTTATATGCAGCAGTCTCTGCACAACTACTGACCATGTCAGCTTGACTTCTGATCAAACCTGCCTATTCATAAGACCTGCTTAAAAGGTAAAGAATAATAAATAAAAAAAACCCAAAACCGAACCAAAACAAACCAAGAGCTGAATTTGAGTTTGACAGGAGAAAACACATTACACATGCAGCAGGAACCCATTACAAATCTTATTTATATCAGAAGCTCAAGTGAAGCAATATTTTCTCTATTTATTTTACAGATGTTTCTGGTATGACATTGCTGCAGAATAAAGTAAACCAGTGATTTCTTGTTACTTAGAAGATTTTCATTTAAAGCAACACATTATCTAATGATATATTATTATTAAATTTAGACAAAAAATTTTGTTCAACAAATGAATAGCCCAGCAGTTGGTGCAATGCTGTTTGTATTATATAAGATTATTAAAAAACCCAAAGCAGATGATTTCAGAAAGAGAGGGTCTCCTAAACTTCACCC
Source organism: Calypte anna (assembly GCF_003957555.1). Lineage (NCBI taxonomy): Eukaryota > Metazoa > Chordata > Aves > Apodiformes > Trochilidae > Calypte > Calypte anna. The sequence goes on along the minus strand of NC_044253.1, from coordinate 5,236,968 downwards.
ATGCAGAGCTACAGCTTTAAGTCCAAGCAACAAATTAAGGCCATTGCCTTTAAACACTGTGAAAGCATTGTTATGATAAACACACTTAAAAAAGCAGCAGGAAACCTGTTGGAAGCACATTGCTTAAATCAGTGAACAGCTGAAAGGAGCAGTGCAGATGTTCCTTAAATATTCCTTGGGCCTGAATACCTGCTACCATCAGCAAGGACTCATAAGGGAGCTCTTCTGTAATAAGTGGCATCATGGTGTGCACCCAGACACCCCAAAGTATGGATCTGAGCAGGAACTGCTTAAAAAGCATCTCTCTTTCTCCTTGGAAAAAGCTTTTCCATAATTAACACAACATGAGGCAAAAACCTCCTTGCTGTTTAGCTTAACAGAATAGGACAGGAGTGACAGAAAACACTTCTAAGGGTAACCTGGGAAATGTTTGTAAACCAAACCTTGTATTTTATAGATTTCAGGCAACATCTGTAGTATCTGCAGCATCAGTTTAATACTAAATTACCTACCCAACTCAGATACTGTGTATTAAGAGAATGTTAAGAGAAATCAGTCTAGAAATTGTTTCTGTGTACAGGGATGCACTGAATTTCTCTTGGCCCTGGGACAAACCTTGGGACTACACACATGGATGAATGGTGAGAGCTTGTTAAGCTCTCAGAATAAAAAGGGCTGGAACAAGTTGGCTGGATACATCAAAACCCTTCTGTTTTTACTCTGATTATATGGTTATATTATTTTAATGTCCAGCGTTGTGTTCTCTTCAATGAAAAATAGCACTTGAGCTTAAGTTGCAAGTCATTCTGTGTTGAATATTCCCCTCTGGTAGTTAATACATCTCTCTCTAAGAGATTATGGCAGTAAAACTCTGCAGCAGTTATCACAGAGTCACTTATCCCATCTTAACTCCACTGGAATACAATCCTCTTCTGCATCTGTCAATAAAGTCTCAAGAGCTGATATTTACTATTTCTGTTAAGGCTTCTGTTTGTACCAAGTTTAAACCCCTTTTCACAGAGGAATAACAGAGATACTTAAAGCTGTTCTCTGAGGAAGGCTCTTGATATGCTAATTCCATGGACCAATTTGAGATGGATTTTTGCAATAATGTAATTACCTGAAAAAGCAGGTGACTTTGTTGAAGTTTACTGTCATGATTTACATATCAAAGTCTAGATATGGAACTTATTTTATCTTTGAAAACTTACCCATTATCAAACTGAGGTTAAAATAAAGGAATTCTCCAGCTTTTCAAACCCATATTTATGTGACAATATTAAAGCAACACTATAAAACCAATTACCCTACTGATCAGTTATATAGAAGGACATAATATTTGAGCACTAATGAGATAAGGTTTGGAAAACATTCTGAATAGGGAAGCACAATGAAAAAAGGAACTGCTTCAGAAACATAAATGAAAAGTGTTGAGGGTACATTCACATACATTCAGTCTGTGCATTTTCCACACACAGATTTGTAAAAAGCTTTGTATTGCTCAGATAAAGCACCTTCAAGGCACCTACCTGCACTGCAGAATTAGAGGAAAATGGTGTAGAATGAAAAACAATTTTTTCAATAATCCTGAACTAAGAGGCAGTGACTAGAAAGCACTCTGGCATAATGGTGAAACATGGATTTGAAAAGTATTTCACTACTTCAGAAAAATAATAGGAATTCTAAAACCATTTTATCTTTATCAGTTTAAACATGGACACGATGTCAAATCAGCTATGAAAAGTTCAACATCTGAACTATGAACAAGTCTCAAGGAAGTTTCTGTTCAGTTTTATGGGCCTGTAAAGAAAGTGTAGAAACCTGTAAGAAACTTTTAAAAATACCATAGTTGTGTTCTCTTATGTCAAAGCCTCAAATAGAAAGGAATTAGTTGCCATGTATACCATCTGAATAAAATCATTCTCATAAAGGCATTTTAGTTTACCAAACCAGCACATGTTATTATAGACAATCAGAACAAAAAAGTAAATCAAAAGAAATTTGTATCATCTTCAACTTTGATCACTTACTATCAAGCCACTGCTACTTTGCCTTCTCTCTCTGTCATGAAGTTTTCTGTAGAAAATCCCTCCTGGATTAAACTGAGTACTCCAAACAATCATGTCCCCTTGAAAATATGCATCCATTCCAGTTATCCTTGAATTATGTTCAATATGTGATATTTGCTGATGAGCATCACTGTAGTTGAATGGATATGCAAAACCCAGGATGTCAGTGTCATTAGCAACATAGAGAACTTGATCTTCAGAGCCTAGGGATTATTATAATGAAACAAAAATAAGGTAAATGTCAACTAATGCAAAAGCAGTGGTTTTCACTCAAGTAGCTTTTTGGTGTTTATATGATCTAATTTCTCATTTTTAAATTGTCTTCTGAGTACAGAGGACAGCAAAAACACTCACACTCTGGCCAATATTTGCAGCTCTTCAAATCCTGAGAGCAAAATGTATAATTTTGATCCTCCAAGCTCATACTCTGACACCCAAGACAGTATTTCAAGGAATAAGCAATATAAGAATTTGAATACCTTAAGCAGCCCTAAAAATTAAGGGATATTATACATTAAGCCTGTATGAGTTATTATATATTTTTCTACATGTTGAGTCTAGAAGGTCATAAATACATATATCAAAGGAACACAAACTTGCCAATCAGCAATATTTGAAATTGCTTGACTGGAAATTAGAAATGGAATGATCCTATCTTTAGTCAAGCTAGTGAAGTATTGAAATTGACTAAAACAAGAGCAAACTGGATCAAAGCTGTTACAGAGGATGTGGAGTTGTGGCTTATATTTCCTCTAGGCAGGAAATGTGCCCTCATCCCTGTGTTTTCATAATAAAAAAACAGCATTCATGGTAACCTTGTTAGTTCTCATGTCATGATCTGACTGGTTCTTCAGTATCAGGTGATGATGCTACATCCTAACTGATACAGGAAATTACTAATGAGCATTAATAAGATCCTCCCATGCTAAGTTTGCTTCAAGAAAACGTTAAGAGTGTTTGAAGAAACCTGACTGCCCCTGTCTAGCTCCCCTGCATGGGTGTACCTACATCCCTGAGGTGTGGTAAAAAGCAGGGAAAACTGGAATTATTGTGATTTAATCTGTTCTAGTGCCAGAACATGTGCCCACAGCATGTGAGTACTGGCCATGAGGTTCAGGTTGGGTACTGCTCATGGCTGTGCACCAAGTATGCCCAGAAATGTGCAAGAAGCCACATCTGACTTCAGCACTGGTTCCTCACTGCAGACCACAGTGTTAGTTCACACCAATATCTCATTATATTGAAGGTAAGAGCCTGGGATCAAATTTTCAGTTATTCAGATGCAGATCAATAAAGACTATTATCTTTCCTCAGGCAGCTGGAGGATTACTGCTTGACTCAGTTCTGAAATGATTTAAAAGGTACATAATACTGAGACCTCACTATTACCTCCATTTCGTGCAATACCTCTGCCTTGTGAAAGAAAGAAATAATATTTATGTGTGCATAGAATCACAGAATCATCTGGGTTGGAAAGCACCTCTGAGATCATCAAATCCAACCCTTGATCCACTACCACTGCAGTTACCAGCCCATGGCACTGAGTGCCACATTCAGTCTCAAAAACCTCCAGGGATGGAGAATACACACACACACACACACACACACACACCCTGGAGCAGCCCATTCCAATGCCTGATCACCCTCCTTGGAAAGAATTTCTTCCTAATATCCAACCTAAGCTTCCCTGGCAGAGCTTAAGCCCATGGCCTCTTGTCTGACTGAGAGCTGACTGGGAGCAGAGCCCGACACCCCCCCCGGCTCCAACCTCCTTTCAGGGAGTTGTAGAGAGTGATGAGGTCTCCCCTGAGCCTCCTCCTCAATATTGCATATTTCTTTATATTGCAATTCTTTACCTTCCCTGGTCTGTGACTGAGGCAGCTGATTTACATATTAGGTGACAATACATAGAAAAACTCCACCACAATTACTCATGATCCTTCTTAACAAGACAAAGCAGAACACATTAACTCCAAATGCTATTTAATTTATTCCTGAAATTCTAAACATGTGTCTAGGAAAGAGCTGATTCTTCTCTCACACTTCTATAGCTCCACCAGAATGCTTACGTGCTTGCTAATATCTCATATCTAGCTTTATTATTTTTGTATATATTTTTGTGAGCAGAGACAGATGGAGTTGTAATTGGACTTCTATATAAAGTAGAGAAGTGGTAAGAATTTAAATAGAGAGAAATCCGAGTGAGTTTGAGAATTATTACTGTGCACTACTTAAGAACTATTTACCTAAAAATAAAGTGTATGTGCAACACATCAGTGTTCCAACTATGTACATAACAAATGATTCAGTAGTCAGTCAATTTTCATTTTTACAGCCTTACCTTTTGCTATGCAACTGTTGTTCCTCTCCTTATAATTTTTCTCACATGCACATTTGTAGGACCCTTTAACATTATTGCACTGTTGGGAGCAGGCACCAAAGACCATACATTCATTGATATCTATGAAGAAAAAAAATTATATATAAACACCTACAGTTTAATACACCACTATTTCACACTTTCAGAACATCATGGAACAAAGCAGATGAACAAAAGAAAATAATAAGCATTAGTATATCTTGCAACAGTAAAATGAAACCTTCTGCAATTATCATGAACTTTATTTCTGCTGCAACCAACATATCTCAGAAAGATATTATTTTATATTATTTATATTTTTAATATTTTTTATTTTATATTATTTTTATTTTATTATATTTATTTAGATTCTTTTACATTATTTCTCCAACATTCTTCAATCAACCTGTTCTCATGAGAGCCTGAAATCAGCTTTGAGAATGAAGATGTCTTTTATGTTATCTCCAACATTTCTATCTCTGTTACAGTCTGAACTACACGATCACCTCTTACTGGAAAAACTCCTGTGCAGCCTCTTTTTGCCTGAGGAGACAAACAATGAAGCTTTTGTATGCAAGAATCTATTCACTCTGATAGTCCCACTGAAGCAATCTCCTCTTTTTCTGTGTTACTGCCCACCAATAAGAAACTAATTCAATGGCCATTCTTTGAGAAAGTAGATTTATCTTATCTGCTCACCAACTCTTTCATTATAACAACTATGGGGTTTTTTCTGACCAGTGTGTCACCATAAATATTAAGACTACATTTTCTAAGGTATTTTACTCTTCCAGTGTATTTCCCTTCCAGTTTTTAGTTTTATGCATTCATTGTTTTAAGCATCTCAAAATATTTTTATATTGGTGTTCTTATATTTCAGCTGAAACACCAAATCAATTGCTCAGCTAAATTAGCTTTAAACTATAAAATCATTTAATGGCCTGACCTGAACCCTGAACCTTTTTTACATTCATAAGCAGCACTCATTTTTGACAACCTCTCCAGGTAAAATGCATAAATCCTTTAAATTTTTTCATTTTTTTTTTTTTTTTTTTCCACCTTTTTTTTCCCTTTTCTTTTTCTCTTTCCTTTTTTTTTTTTTTCTTTATTGCTTGATCCCATAGTTTTTACACAACTTTTTCTCTGCAAAAAGAAGTAATCTGCTCCAGCATAAAAAAATTGACTATGCAGTTAACTTTTAATACATGATGATGGAATGAGATGTTGGAATGGAATAGGAGGATGGAAGAGAACTTTACCTTCACATTGTCTGTTCCTCTTGTTTCTCTGAAATCCAGGTTTACACTGGCACAGTAGGGATGTTTTTGTTTGATTACAGTATGCATCATCTCCACAAGGATTCACATTATCATCACATGTATATTCAGTGACACCTAAACATAAACCAAATCTCTAAAAAAAAAACCCTAGTAGATTTATTTAAACTGTTAAAACTGAGATCTAAAGCAACAACAATAAATAATATCACAAATTTATCTTTCTGCTAAAAAAGCATCAAGGTCAATTTTAAACAAATATATGACATTCCTGTGTTTACCTACATATGCATAGAACTTGACTATTTAATTGAGATAGTTTATTTTACATCAATAATTCATTAATAAGTTTATCTTGCTGCAGGTAAGAAATAAAATGCAATCAACATGTAAGTAAACTACTTAAAAAACCTCAAGAACAACTGTAAAATCTACAACCTGATAAAATTTGCTTTCCTCTAGTTGTATGTCAAATAGAATTATATCTTTTTTAATTAAAAAAAACCCAACAACACTTCAGTTAACTTGTCTGTTGATGAATAGGTTTTGCATGAGTGAAATTCTCAGTTAATTATGTATTTTCTCCTACTATCATGAGAAGGTATCTATCTGGGAAGCCAAACTCACTTATTTTGCAGTCTTGCTCATCTGAACCATCTCCACAGTCATCAAACCAATCGCACTGCAGCTCCATGGGAATACATTTCTTGTTATTACAAGCAAACTCATCTTTTTTACATGGTCTTGCTTTATATGTGATCCTATCTATATAATTACAAATGAAGAAGAGAAAAACAAATCAGTATTTAAGAGTCTTCAATTATTTTAGACGCATACAAATGGGAACTACCAGGCAGCATTAAGCAACTGCAAATTAATTCAAGCTTCATTTCTTGCAGTTTCAAATTGTGATTCACTAACTTCCAGTTAAGCTTTACTGAAGGACAAGCAGAATTCTCTAAAATTTGCCTTTAAGTGGTTTTCTTTGATCTCAATGCCTTGAAAGGTAACATCACCTACCACAGTGATCTTCATCTGAGTTATCACCACAGTCATCAACCTCATTGCAAATCTGCTCAGGTCGCAGACAAACCCTGTTGTTTCTGCATCTGTATGGTCTTGTTGGAGGACATGGAAACTTCACTGTATATTAAAAAAAAAAGAATCAGCTGTTACCCAGCTGGTATTCTTGAGCTTTCTTTAATGTCTCCTCATCAAAGCAATAAGCAGGTGGGGGAACCCAGTTGTACTTGACATATGAATGGTACTTGATTTTAACTTCTGGGATTTAGTGGAATAAGACTTGACCAGTGTTCACAGAATAAGTAGTTCATTTGGGGAATGGAAGTATTGGGTGTGATAAGCCTAATTACATTTCTTTTTGAAAAACAGTAAATATGACAGAAATAAAAGAAAAGGAGGATATTTAATGATGATCAGTAGTTCAATGTAGAAGTAACTTTTACCATCTGTGCACTTCCTACAAAGAGATGTTTTTCTCATGAATATATCTGAAATCACATGAGCAGCAATAACAACAGAAAACTAAATTCTAGAATGCAAGTTAGTCTTCTAAAAATCAAATAAAGAAAACTTAGACATATGTGTCCTTATACACTTACATATACATGTAATTTCTTACTTTACTACATGGAAATCACTGAAAAATTGAACGTCATACCACACATTTCAGCAGCTTCATCAGAGTTATCTCCACAGTCATCCTCGCCATCACAAACCCAAAAATGTAGTTTGCAGAGGGAATTGTTGCACAAAAATTCATCAGCTCTACATATATTTCCCCCTGGAGGGATGAAGAGACAAAAGGAAAAAAATAAAATGAAATAAAAAAAGAATATAAATTCTTGATAAAATCAGTCCCACCACTTATAACACATTAGCTGCAGAAAATAACACACATGGCATAACTAAATGTACAAGTTCTAGATGATAGGGACTTTGCCTGGGGAGGCAAAGAAATATACACTTAAAAATCTCTTTCTTGACCTCTGACTTTCTTTTCATGACTACTAGACGGGAATTACCTGGTTGGCCTGACTAGAAATGGCAGATGTCAAAGCCACTGACACCTCCCCAGCCAGGTGTGTTCCCCTTGCATTTAGGAAATGCTTAAACTTTTTTTCTGTCTGTAACTTCCCTTGCTGCTGATACCTTTTAGAGCACATCAGTAATTTCTGCTGGTAGAGAACAGAACAAATCAGAGGACAGGAACCTGGTCTAACTTTTGAAAGGCCACTTGGGTCCAGGTTGGTTTCATGGGAATGTCTGATCCTCCCCCTATTCCTACTCCCATTTTCTGAGCCACACATCGTGTACAGAAGGGACAAAGTGATTGCAGTCCCTTAGCCATGGGGTAACATTTTTTTTATTTTTTTTTTTCTCCTCAAGAGTAATAGGTTTGGGCAGGCTTTAGATGTCCCCATCAACTACAAACTCTGCAATTAGGGAGGATCCAGCAATGTAGGCACAGAATTGGTGAGACTGGGTGACCTCTAACAGCCTCTTCCTTTATGTAACTTCTGAAATTTCTCATTAGGATATTTACTGAACACAGATGCAGCAAGAATAAAACCTGCTAGGTAACTTTAGTATTGATTGATCTCTAAATCCCCTAACAAAATGGAACAGAGAGTGAGAGAAAATGTTTAAGGCTGGAGTGCTCAAAGCTTTAAAACTGGTTCAAGTTCAATCCAGTTGTAGTAAGTGTAGCAGCAAGAAGGGATTTTGTTTCAAAGTATAAAATTTACCACTACCAATCAGTGAAGTTAGGGAAACTTCTTGAAATTAATTTTCTACATAACACATGTTTATGGTAACTGGGTCTCCAGTTTTCTGAGAGGAGTAGAGTATGAAAGAAGCAAACCTGTGTATCTGCAGAGGAGGAAACTGCAATTTGATATAAACCCCATCCTAATCTTTAGATCAGGCTCCAGTGGCTTCTCACTTATTCATTCAGTGCCCTACTCACAGCCCATTAAAATCAACAGAAGGCTATAAAGAGTTCAGAATGATTTAATTTTTTTTCCAGAAAATTAATTTGCATGAAATACCCACCCTGCAAGAGGATGTTGGGAACTCTCACATTATGTTACTAAATATAATTCACTCCCATTGAACATATAAACACATGAACATTAACAGAAATAGTCTTTATTAGCATACAATGAAAAATATCTAAAATGCAAGCATTCTTCATGCTGAAAGACATAAGTATAAATAATTCTTTGTGTAATCACAATAAAACTATAATTCTAGTTGTATTATAAGATTGAAAATATCCATATTTATAAATATGCACAGTTGGCTACAGATAAATACTTCAGAGATTGTTTAGAATGCTGTAGAATAAAACTCCATTTGTGTTTGCTATGTTTCCAAAGAGGGAAAAATTAGTTATCTGTAAGATAAACTGGCATTTGTTTCATGTGATTGCTCTGCCTGCCATAGTTCCTTTACAGAACAGATTTCTCCAGTGGAAACCATAATTGTGACATAAATACGAAGTATTATAGCAATAACCAAACAGGCAAAAGGCTTCTTATTGCATTACAGACAATTTGCAGTTCACAGAAGCTCCATTTTGCTATCTAAAGAATAATGGGGCCTTCAGATAAAATAAGTTTGCTACTACTTACTTACACCTCATTGGTTTTTAAAGAAATACAGTGCAGATATCTTAAAAGAAGTTTCAAAATGGACCAGAAGATTTTTTTTAAAACGTTGTTATCTCAGTATTCTCAAAACAATTATTTCTTTAACACTTCCAAATATGATGCTTTTGCATCTAAAAGTCTCTGGAACATTTTCCTCTTTTCTTCATTTTCTGATCTCCCTTTCAAGCCTCATCATTGCATGTAACTTCCTCTTTTTTCCTAGTGGCAAGTGTTAGTAGACTTCTCATAGGAGAAGGGAAGGATTTTTTTTTTACTCCACAATTGTTTGCATCATCTCTGATTCTTACTTATCATTGCAGTGCATTATGATGCTTTTGATGATACAGACACATGTCATTGTAGAGGAGTAACACACAGAACTATCCACTTTAAAGGAAAGAAGAAAAGTCTGGAAAAAATAAGAAGCTGACAAAATTTAAAGTGAAATTTTGCTTTTTAAAAAAATTAACTGAGAGTCCTGTGTTTGTCACAATTATTGGATTCCAATACTTACTAGGAATTTTGTGTAGAACAGAACACTGTTACTACCTGGTAGCTGAAGCACGTTTAGAATAAACGAGAAATAAAGACTTGCATGGTCTTACCCACAGAAGGAATACCACAGGAAACTCATTTAATGATGTTTAATTGAAGACATCTTTGCAATTAAATGTATGTGTGTGTGTATATATATATATAGTGTATATAAATCTATGTGAATGCTCAATTGAAAAATACTAGAAGTACATTTGTGAATTTGCAGCAAGTGTGAGAATTAGACTACAGATGTATTTCTCAAAAACATATTTTAAAGCTTAATCATAAGCATGGAAGTCTGAGTGTAGTTTTTAGCTTCTTGTGAATCAAGTTTCGTGCATAGTTCTGCTCTCTAAGGAGAGTGAGAATTTAAAATCTGGTTTTATGAGTTTTGGTTAGTTGCAACATTTCATCTCCATGGAAATAAATAGAAAACTGGAGTCTTAAGATTACTTATTTAGCAATTTTTCATTGTATTTCACAGCCTTGTAATTTATTGTTGCCTATAAAACTGTAAAATAACTGGACTTATTACTGATTTCTCTGATGAGACAGAAGATGCTTCCAGTAAGAACACAGCCTTGTGATCCTCAGGGAATGAAATGTGAAGGAAGAACAATGAGCTGTGCTGGAAACAAACTAAGTTTTGCTTCATCCTTCAAATAGCTTGTAAAGCTGCTATACTGCCTTTCCTGAAAGAGGTCACAGAGCATTTATTTCATCCCTGAGAATGGCCAGGGTACCACTAACTTACAATGTCTGTTAATAAAAACTCAATAAAATGAGCCTTTTAATGAAAAGTATCTCTTGCCTTGGTCACAATTTTCTTCATCACTGCCATCCACACAGTCATGGATCCCATCACAAAGCCACCTGACAGGGATACAGTAGGCTTTATTTCTGCATCGAAACTGATCTTCTTTGCACTCTGTTACACAATCCATCTGTGTGAACACAAACATGAAGGGAGTATTACTGAACTAGAACAACAACATACTCAAAAAAAAAAAAACCCCAAAAAACCAACAAAATTTATGCATCAGAGCCAGCCCTGGATATGACAGAGTTAGTGCCCTTTGGCTCATTTCCATATTGGTCAGGACAAGAAAAATCCAGAGTGTGGATCCCTGTGGCTCAGGGATCCTTTGGTCCCTAACTACCCTTAAAACTCTGAGAAATAACAACCAATTTGGTCTTTTTTCTTCAACTTGTTGACAAAGGTGGTGTTTTTCCTTTACCAACAGTATAACATGTAGGATACTCACGGCATGACAGCCCACAGAGAGTGATGCACCTTCTAGGACTAGATTAGATTAATATAGAGGACAGAGAAAGACAAATGTGACACAAACTCATCCAAACTGACAGGAGGGTGCAGACCCTGTAACAAACTCCCCCAGAACCAAGCTGAGGTTTTGACTTTAAAGGAAACACATTTGCCTGCTCCAAATGGGAACACAGAGCAAACAAACATCACTCGAGGCAGCTTCCAGGGAACCAAAATCATGAGGTTGAGTTACTTGAAAAAAATTAAATGGGTGCAAAAACTGTTCTCCCTTTTAGTCACATTCAGCTGTAAAAGCATTTAGAAAAATTCATGTTAGTCAGAAAAAACAAACAACAGATATTTGTCAGCTACCTCATCAGATCCATCAGCGCAGTCAAACTCTCCATTGCATTTCAAAGAAGCAGAAATGCAGCCTCCACTGGCACACACGTACTCACTTGAAGAGCAGGTTGGAGATGCTGGTTACAAACACATATTTTAGCATTAAGAAAAAGAAAATTTATAAATTAAGCTGCTTTATAATTCATGTTCTCATCTGGTTAACATCATCAGCAACCACGTATTTGTCGCTGACCAGAACTTTTACAAATGTTCATAAAGTACTTCATAAAACTTTGTTACATCCTAAATAAAATGTATAATGATAGTAAATATGTAGTAGCAATGGTTACTACACACGTATATAAATACATTCATAGAATGACTATTTTAAAAATTGCATATTTTAAAATGAGCCTTAGGGTTTAAGGTAAAGCTTATAAATGCTTATAATTAAATATGCTAAATTTATCAGGTATGAGGAATGGTTTGTATATTATTACAAGTAAATAAATGCATAATAATGAGTTTATTTAAAATCGTGATGGATACTTTTATTTCATTGGGAATGAGGGGTATTTTGTCATAGGCTTCCATCAGCTGCACCCATCTAGCTTACAAAAAGTCTAGCAATTCCTGCAAAACCAAACAACTATATTTTCCATGACAGTAATAAGGAAATAAAACAATAACATCACAAATAATAATGTGCTAGAGAAAACTTTTGCATGAGGACTAGTAAAAAATGAATGAATGCCACAAAGCAAAAAAAACTGACTTCAGTAACATGCCAAGAATTGCTGCTCCTTTCAAAGTTTAATTTTATAAGCTGAGTATACATTACCAAATTATATTTCAATATAATTAAATACTATTCCCCCAACAAGCTTCATATTGCATAGCTGTACATAAGGAGTAGGAAGACAAAAATACAGATTCCTTTGCACTCCTACCTTCTCTCAGTGCACAAGGAATCTTGATTTACTGATTTATTTTCTCCTTGTTTCATTCTAATTTATTCCTCACTCCTTTCTGTTTTATTTCTCAGCATTACTTAAAGCAATACCTGGCTCACAATTTTTCTCATCATCCCCAAGTTTGCAGTCTTCATGTCCATCACATTTCCATTTTGCTGAAATGCACTGACCATTGGAGCACTGGAACTGATCTCTTGAGCAGCCTGTTTCACAATACCTCTGGTACAATAAAAATAATGAGTATACAAGAGCAAGAGTTTAATAGAAATATTGGCAATGCAACCAGTTACAGCCTACACTCCTCCACACTATAAAAACACACTAATGCCTTGTGAATTAAAATATATTTATAGATATGATTCATGAAAGGTGGCTTGCATCCTCTTAAGGTAGGAAGCAATTTGAGATCCACCACTGGCAGGAAAGAACTCAATTATCCATTGAGCTTCTGCTACACAACAAACCCTACACTGTTTTCTCAAAAAAACATACAAAGCAACCCAAATCACTGCTGTGTGTACAAAAAGTGGTTCCCCACACAGGACACAAAATATCTCCAGGATGGGAAGAGTTCCAGATCACTGCTAAGCCAAAAAATGTAGATAACTGTTAAATATTTATTCGCATGTTCTCTGTTTGGGATATCTCTATCAACATGTTGAGTTTTAATTTAGTAGAGACATTTGCATACTGGGATTCATGTGTAGAATTCTTATTGCTGTTTTTTAACATATTCATATATGGGAATCTATTCTTGGGTACTATAAACTAATCAGTTTCTAAACAAATAATTTCCTGGAAGAAGCCTACCTCATCTGAGCCATCTGCACAGTCATAGTCCCCATCACACCAGAATCTTGCTGAAACACAGTCTCCATTTGCACAAAGAAAGTCTTTCAAAGTGCATGTTTGAGGCTCTAAATAAAGAGAAGTAAGAATCCTATGTTTATTAGCATTTCCATAAATTTTATTTTATATATATAATCCCCCAATCGAACAATGTAAGACTATAACAAAATCAAACCCACTAAATAGCAAATTATAAAGACTTGTTCTCTGTAAGATTTTGTTTCATTACAGTTTATGACTAAATATTCCTATAAAAAGATAGTCATAAAAATATTTCCATTTCAGTTCTACAAAATTTCTTTGGATAATAACATGAGCCTGACTGTAATATTTATTTTAAATAATGAATACTACTACAGGTTTTGTGAGATATGTACTACAGACTTGAAATTAATTTTGTACTTCTTACCATCTGAGAAAGAAAAATAAAGATAAGGACAAGGATATCATCTTAGGGAAAAAAGAAGGAAGATTTTTGACATAATCTAAAGAGCTCACAGATGAGCAGGAGACACAAAAGACTGAAATTTAAGTGGGATTTTTCATGATAAATGGGGATGTTTGCCCACAAAACATACAAAAAAAGAAACAAAAAGTAGGGAGGTCTGAAGTAATTTTAAAAAGGTGGACACAACAAAGGGGAAGAGTTGACAGAAATTTCAAGGTACAACAAATCAAATGTTAGCTTTTAGGTGTATTCCTTGATTATACATATACTAATACTTTTTTTCAAAGCAAAAGCTGGTTCTATATATGTTAGTAAATCACTGACATTTGATTCTTTCTGTAGTCAGCAGGCCAGGATTAGGAAGTTCAAGACAAACATGAGAAATTAGGTGAAGGAAATAATTTGTGGGAGAAGTCATTCACCCTCAAATAAGCATTTGTCATGTTTCGATACTAATTTGCAAAATATAAGCAAATACATTTCCTGTACTGCTAATGAATTATTTATAAACTGAGATTTGATTCTAGAAAAATGTTCACAATGGGCTAACTCCTCAATTCTCTGTTTGCAAGAAATATTTCTTCTGCTGCAGGAATCCATCTCTGTGATTTACATATGAACACGGAAGAGTACTTTCCCATCAGTGCTCAGACTGTAAATGAAAGGAAGGAGTATTAATAGACTTCTTTATAACCAAAGAAGGGAAGCATCTTTCAGCTTCTGCTTCACATAAAACACTCTTTCCTGAGAACAGCATTTTTTGATTATTAGAAAGAATTTTATTTGAATCACAGTACATTAGATGATCGACTTCCTTCACGTTTTAAAGTCTAAAAATAATCTGTAGTGCCAACAGACATTTGTCATCAGCATAAATGGCAGCAAGAGAAGGATCTAATGAGAAACTTTTAAAATTATTTCACATTTTGGCTTCTATTTTGCATTTAATATGCACAGCTATTGCACTAGGTCATGAATTGAAAAGATTTTTAGGACACTGATGTAGTGATTCACAAGTCTAAGAGCGGAAAAATGCTATACCTTACTTAGAATAGATTATAAAGTTCAAACTGTTCAAATCTTTGCTTCTTGTGAGATTCTTTTCTCTTGTAACAGCTATTAGAAAGCAAACTTCTACAGAAACTGATTTGTATAATAGGAAGGGTGGGACTTCCATGTAGAAAACCAAGTATCAGCAATACAAACACTGAGAGGAGCACCTCAACCAAAAGGAGTTCAAAGAGTACGAGGAGCCCTCGATTCATCCCAGCATCTGTCTGCAGATCACAAAGATGGAAAGGAATTAGGGGACAGATCTAGGCCATACTTTCTTGTGATGAATCAGTGTTCATCTACTACTAGATGGTTATTTTGGAGCTGAAAGATTCGAACAAGACAAGTCAAGATCATCCAGTATGATGCATCCACATAACAACACAGAACCACCATCATCTTGATGTCCTGGGTTGACCCTGGAGGGCAGCTGATCCCCACACAGCTGCACTTCCACCAAGTGTAAAAACTTTTGGATTGAGTTAAAGACATCCTAATAGTAAAACAAAAGCTGTATGCACAAAAGAAAAGCCAAATAATTCATTCACTACTTCCAACCAGCAGGCTGCTTTAAGTGCCTCCAGGAAAGCAGTTTCATCACCTGCACCTGTCTTGGGAAGAGAAATGCTCTAACTCTGAACATCCCTCCCCTTCCTTCCTCTTTTTCCATTTTTTTATTGCTGAGTGTGACACCATACAGAATATCCTTTTGCTCAGTCGGGGTCACCTGTCCCTGCTGTGTCCCCTCCCAGCTTCTTCTGCACCCCCATCCTGCTCACTGCTGAGGCAGACTGGGAAGCAGAGGAAGGAAAGAGGAGGAAAAAACCAAATCCACCCATCCTCCATTACAACACTGCTGAAAACAGAAACATGGACCAGCCTGCAGAATAAATGTCCCTAAAGAAAAGATAATTAAGGTGGTCATGGGTGGGTTTTTTTTCCTATATTTAATGTGGCACTGAAAGCAGATCTTCCTTCTGTATTATTTTTCAATAACTTCACATTGTATTTCACCAAAACAAAGTTCTATGTTAATCTAGGCATAACACAGTGTACATAAAAGAAGAAACTTTTGGTACACATAAGTTTTCATTCTAAATTAGCTCTTGGCTAGCACTGGCACAGAACTTTTAGAAAACAGACACTACCCACTGTTTGACTTGCACCAAATCAGTGCAGTCTTAAGGAATGTTAAGAATGTGAATTTACAGCACTGTCCACTCAAAATGTATTCAAGATGACAATTTGAGGTAGTCCAGTTTAGATTCCTTCAAAATGCTGGTCTAAAACATTTTCATATGAACATAAGCTAATTGCTAGATCTCATTGTATTTGGGATACAAACTTATTCCTGGACAAAATTAAATAATCTCTTTTCTTGACTACTGGAAGGAGCAACAAAACAACCTTGAGAAGATTCTCTAGCAACAGCAATAGTTTTAGACTGACTGAATTAATGTCTTTTTACAGCATTATTAAATTTGCTTTGCTTCAAAGTTTACAGTGTATTATATGTTCTTTAATTACATTCAATAAAATATTACTGGTGCCTTCTTTTCAGTAGGAATAAGTCACTACTACGGATTTTTTCTTTTTAGAAGTTCACTGGAAGAGAAAATAAATCTTTTCCTAGTTTCCCCTCCAAAAAGATAGGAACTAAGACGAGTGAAAAAACATTCTATTTTGCTTAGTGCTAACTCAGCATGGTCCCAACTCTTACATACCTGGGAGGATGCAAATATAGTCAAAGAACAATAGACTAAGATAAACAGAGTTAAAATAATGAAGTCATAACAGGCACAGCTATTTGCATAAAACCATTAATAATTTTTCCCACTGCTATGTGGTGTTTTAACATGCATTCTGTTTCACTTCTGGTAACTTCACCAGGATGCTGTGTGTGCATGCAAAGAAACTCCACAGAGAAATGTAAAATACCTGAGCTGAATTTCTATCGTTTCAATGAGTTCATTCTGCATTCCTGGGAAACAACTCATTTCCTGATAGAGTTGCCTGACAAGCCCTTTGTATATTCATGTATGTTATGAAAAACTTATAATGTGCAATGTAATACATTTTGTCAAATGCTTTTGAATTTCTAATTTTGTTCAGGGTTGTTTCGTTACACTTGTGGAATAAAGTGGCTTGCCAGGGTATAAAGAATTTTATACATCTATTTCAAACAACTGAACAGCATTTTGTACTTGCCCAGCTCTTCCACTATTTTGAATTGCAGAGCTGTGTCAGCCTACTGTACTTCATTTAAACATCAGAATATGAGATTCAAGAGTTGGAAGTGAAGAATGCATTGGACAAGCAAAAGAAAATGGAAAATTGAGCTAACATAAATGTCAATTCACCAGTTCTAGCCCTTAGTTTGATGCACTGGCTGTGACTGGGAGCTCACTAATTCAGATTTCCTTATCTCTAAGTCAAGAGAACCACCAAGAACTGAATATATACCTTAATTAACTGATTTGAACGAAAAGATAGCAAGTGAAAAAAATAATAGTAAAAAAAATTAATAGATAATTGCTCTCTGATTATGTCTCATTATTTGAACTTGTATTATGATAATTCTTAAATTAAAGAAAAAAATTATAAATAATGGGTGACAAATAAGCCCCACTTCTCACACATCAGATTTCAAATAATGCCTGTTCCTTATTTTATTAACAGCAACAAATATTTATGGTAGTTGTTTAGTTTTTTTTTTTTTTAATTTTCAGATTTCCAGGAGATTTTAAAAAGCAGAATGGAGATGAACATCACCATACCAAAACTCTGTCTCTTTCTTGATTTTCACATTATAATAAGACATCAAAAAATAATTTCTTGGTACTTTAATATAACAAAAAATGAAAATCTCACTAGCACTAATAATTAATTCTTAACTAATACCCTCCACAAAATTAAGAAAGCTTTTGCAACTTAACCTCCTTGTGAGGTAGAAAAATAAATAGTTCTGAGTGACTCTGAGCCACATGACATTTTCCCCTTCAGATGAAACACTTGCATATGAACTCACAACATTTTCAAATGTCCATAGTGATTAAAGGCAGACAAATCCACTTTAATTTTAAGCAGCATGAGCTTCAGACATCCTGTACCTGTGGACACCACAGGACACCACAGGAGAGAGGGGCAGATAGCACATACTCAGCCTCAGAATTCCCAATTTATTATGTTTTCTAGGTTATTACCTTGATACTAAATATACATTCATGATAATCAGGTATATGCATTTCAGATTATCTAAAAAAAAATGTTACTAATTTCTTGAAGCTCTAAGAACAAAAGAAAAAAAACAGGAATTGTCAAAAGAGAGAAGGCACTTAAGAACTATTTGTGGAATTTCCCTCTTGAAATATATTACAGAGACAAAGAATAGGAGACAAAACCATTAAGAGTTTGTGATTTTTTCTTTAGAACCAGAGCAAAAACAATTTACTGGAAGTGGTATCACAGAGATTAGGCTGGCATTCCAGTTCCTCATGGGCAGAAGAGAATGAGGGTAACTGAGAAGAGCAACATCCTCTTCTTCATGTGACAAAGTATTATAGAAAAGGACTTGTGCTACAAATCATTTCAGGAATATAATGACTGTGATGGGCAGACAGTGTGTGCTCAAACCTGATTGTTACAGGTTTTTCACTTGATCACTGAGCAGTTTTTTCTGATTCTTATCTAGAGGTAAGAAATGCAACTTATTGACAGAAGTAAACTAATTGTAATCTAATTTTTTAATTAATTGAGAAGTCATAGGTCAGGTATTGCTGCACAGCTAATTACAGCTCTTTATGCTAAGGAGCAAAACTGGAGAATCTCAGCAAGGCACATTTTCAGTTCTGGTCAATCCATTTTCAACAGATCAGGTGGCAGTGTATAAAAACATACATATGCCATGTTAATACCATTAAAAAGTTTCTTCTTCTATGTTGATAAATTGACTGCACTCGTTATAAAAGGTACTTAGGTAAAAGTTACTTACTACAGTTTTCTTCATCAGAATTATCACCACAATCATTTTGGCTGTCACATCTCCAGTGATCTGGAATACAGTTGTTGTTTTTGCACTGGAACTCATGAGGCCCACAGGTTTTTTTATCTGTAATTAAGATGAACATCATGTGCATCATTGCAGACATAGACTGAAAATAAACAGTGACATGACAATATTCCTGGATCCATGTAAGAAAGAGCAATCATATATAGTTAAATTTTACTTTCAGAAATACTTTCTCATACTATATTCTTTAAGATTCCATTTATTCAGATATGCTCATAAATTTGATGATAAAATTAAATTATGGCCTGTAAATACTGTAAAAAAGATGAAATTCATAAGGAGTCACAATCTAGTTTAAAGAGAGAGCATTATTACACTGAATTTCCAAAACTGAATGGACTTTTCATTGGATTTATCTGCAAGATTGCTTTACAAAAATCAGATCATAGTGAAGTATAAGAACATTGGAGAATATGCAAAATATGTAGTTCTCAGAACTTCTAATTGCATATAGAGATTTAAGACTAATCACACCTGACAGAAAACATTTTGATTTATATTTTCACCTTCTGATGTTCTGGATTAGGAATTTCTATAAAATAAAACATTATAAAGCACATAATGCTGAACTGACACTGATTTTCTTCACACAGGGTATTTTCCATGAGCTTCCCTGCTTACAAAGCAGCACTGTAGGAGAATCCTCTTGGAAATGCATGAACACCATGAGCTCCTCCAACAGGAAGGAGCTGCCTCCACTTTTTATTTATATTTTGTATTTCTGGAGTAATTCTTTCAGGTTGTAAGGACTGAGATGAAATGAAGCAAATTTAAAATCAGTGACATTTTCTTTGGGAAAAAAAAAAAAAAAAAAGAAAGTAGGCTTTGTAAAAACATATTTAAAATTACATGTCACTTTGATGACATTTCAATAGAACCTCTTCAAATTTCCATTATGCTATTTCATAGCATGTCAGTTCAGACTTCATACTGCTATTATGACACCTTGCTGGGTTCTAAAAATGGACAGGCTGAAGGATTGAAACCCAATCTTAAATCAACCTGCTTTTTCTGTCTGTTAAACTGAAAGCACTGTGAATTAGATCTGATGCTCCAGCCTAAGCTGCTGCTTTTCCTGTCTTGTTTTAAGTGTGGTTCTGGAACCAGAGTGGTAAAAAACCCCCACGTTTGAATGTCAAGAAGGCAGAAGTAAATGGTACTGTAACTTAGTTCCATATACTCAAAAAAAAAAAAGGTAAATACAGCACTGCTATTGCCTTTTGCATTTGTCCTTATTCTCTGCCCTTACTGTGACTTGAGAACTTAAGCAAAAACTTAAACATTTAACATTACAAGACATAAAATCATCCCTCTCCCTGAAAATAAGACACTTGTATTTTTGTTCTGTATCTCTGCAAAATGATCAAGATTCAAATCAGGAATACAACCTATATTTATTAAAGTACTTCTAGCAAAGTCTACAATCTCAAGTTAACATATCTGCTCACACAATGAGTCCTGTATTTTATTTATTTCTCCACACTCAATAGAAATACCAAGATCTGATCAGCAATACACAGAAGCCAGAGATTACATCCCTTCATTTTAGCTATGTCCTAGGATGAAGAGAACATGCAATATATCTTTTCTTATTCTTCATAAAGAATTATCTATTTCTCATTGCTAAATCCATTTTCTGACATTGTCTCTGTACACTGGTAAAGAAAGGTTGGATTTCTTTCCTCTAATTTATCCATGTGTAGTCTAACCTTATGATAACCACTTCAATATTAACAAAATATTGTGAAAGGCTCTCTCACTTCTTCACAAATATGAAAGCTTTATTTTTCAGTTGGATTGACTGCTCTCTCATAGCAGCTGAAAATTCACCATGTTTAACATGTCAAAATTGCTTCTCTGTGTTTCCTTCTTCATGTTAAGGAGTCCTGAGGAAAACCAGGCTACTAGAACTAAGATATAAAAAGCAGAAGAATTGGGAAAGGTGTGCAACAAATGCCTGGTTTCAAATCTTTACCTGACTCAAAGGAAATAGTGCAAGACCTTACTTTTTGAATTATGAAAAGCCCACATTTTGTCATTGCTGTCCTCACCACTAAGTAACTTTCTATTTTGCTGAACTGGGGATGTTTTTAAAATGTGAAAGTCCAAACAGAAAGAAAACAAAGTAGTGAGTACTGATGACTATTTCCATATTTCTCTCTTCATATTATTATGAAAAGTCAGTAGCCTACTGCAAGAGGTGAAGGGCTCCTTTCAGATAGATGTGTGAGTGCCTGAGGTGGGTGCTGGTGGGTTGGGGTTCATATTCTGTGCACACTGAACTAAGATTGTATTTTAGAAGCAATTCTAAATTACCACAAAGAAAAGATGAAGGCTTACAAGGAAAACCAAACCAAACCCAACCCCAAACTATTACAGAGGCACCCACTTAAAAACATTATGATGCAAATATCAATCCCTATGAAGTAATCCACCACTTTTCCACTAATTTAATTACATTGACATTTAGAGATTTTGAGTCCCTAGATGTGCATGTTTGTGCATTTCTGTGTCTGTGTGTGAAAGCCTGAGAGGGATGGAATCCAAAACAAGTCTTGAACTCTTTTGAATGAGGTTCAACGAGCTATTCTAGAGCTTGCCAGGCTGGCACTGATGCTGGATACAGGAAATTATCAGCCTGTTGAAGGAAGTTTAAGTTTATATAATGCATCCTTCAAACACCTCAAGGAATATATTTTTCATCATAAAAAAAACCTGCCTGCTTTGACTCTAGGCTAAAATTAATACTTAAAAAGCAAGGAAGCAGAAAGCATTCTTACTGCTGTGACGCACTAAGCTAATAAAAGACCCAAAATACATATAACCTTTAAAGCAGATTATAAACGCTTCCCAAGACCACACACAGCTTTCTTCAGCTTCTACCTCAAACAGGGCCTTTAGTGATGATGTATTTAAGTAGTATTTAAGTTTAAGTATTTAAATTAGTATTTAAATTGTGCGTAAGGCTTACCAGAGTTGAATGGCTTTTTCACTTGCCTGGACAGAAAGCATGAACTAACTCTACCTACTGTTCTTTGGAAAGCACCATACACTCATTAATAAGCACACATTTCCTAATTCTGCTTTAATTGTCTGAGCCTGAAATTAACCACAGAAGATTAAATGCATTCAGACTAAAATTTACTCAATTTATCTCTGATAGCACACAGTAGCAAATGTTGACTAAGGAAAATACACGACTATGGAGCACTTGAGCAAAAAAAGAGATTATCCTTTTTACAAGTTTTGCATTGTAAGCATTTCAGAAATGAACTATAAATGCTAACAAGTTACTACTAGCACCAACATATGCAGATCTTTATGCTACTTTGCTTGCAGCTTTAGAATTTAATTCTATCAAATTTGGCTCATAAAAATAAACATCTTTAAATTAAAAAAAAAACACAACTACCAATGCAGAAGACCAAACTGTGTTCAAACTACTGCTATAATAAGGTCATGTAAACATACTGCAAATGCTAAAATTACAGAAAACTTCAAAATGTAATTAAAACCATCCTGTTCTTGTCAAATCTTAGCTGTTCTGAGTGGCACAGGGACTGGGAACAGAGATAAATTTTCCTGCCTCCTTCAAGCCAAAAAGCAAAAGCATTGTATACAGTGAACAGATTTAAAAAAAAAAAATCAGAGGTAGCTTTTCAGGGAAGGTGTAATTAAGGTGTGGAAAGTCTTGTTCGTGCAGTTGGGAAAGCTTTAAGAGGTTAAAGAGAACCAAAATCCATCGAGGGGTTTTGTGTATATTTGACTCAAAATAGCTGAGCCTCAAGGTGTTAGAGGCTGGAAGAGAATCCCAGGGATGTTCCATTACAGATCTGCTTTGCTCACCTATTCTTCCCTAGAAACTGGCTTTCTAGCCACTGCCAGGGACAGAATAAAAGGCAGAGTCTTAAATACCAATCAGCATAAACAGTTGTACAAACAAAACTATTTGGGATTGCACATGTTACACCTCTGTCCTATTTAACTGTTTGAGTAATTTGGATTTTCTAATTTGCATTTACTGTTTTTTCAAGTGAAATGCTTTGTGGACAGCAACTTCTCTCCACTTGCCATGATTATTTAGTTTCCCCTTTTGGCAATTCTTGCATTTTCAGAGTTGAGGAAGAGTCCAGTCTCCTAGACATATTTACCAGCTCAGAGATTTCCACATATGTGCTTGTGTCAATGGTTTGAAACATATCCAAGGAAATCTGAATCTTTCAGTGCCTTGTTCTTGATTGCAGCCTGTAGTCCTGGTACTCTTGACCCAGTGGTAGCATAAACTTCTCCAGACTCATGTGTTCCATCAAATATTTATTGATTAATAATGGCCATCTTTGAATGTTCTGTACAATTATGTGTCCTGTTCTCTTCTATATCAGAACATTTTTCATCCTTTTCCTTTACAGACTGGTCTTCAAGCTCCCACAACTTTTTCTGCACTTGGTGAGTGAACCTTTTGAACTGACATTCATGTCCAAAGATTTTTCCCTTGATCCTGACCAACTCATTTTGACTTTGGTTATCTGTAATCCATTTTCCCAGGTGGAATATGGTATTTATTATTTTCTTTCATTTATGACAAAAGAGCTGATTCAGTACTTTTCAACAATGCAAGCAAAGACTATGAACAACTACGACTGGTATGGTGTGGATTTTTCTCCAAGTAATGATGAAGAGCAGCTCCAAACCCCCTCACAATGAAAAACCTGCTTAGTTATTTTCAACTTTCTATGAATACTGTGTAGCAGGAAGAGCCTTTCTTGCTCCTGAGGCTCGACGAGCTGCTGGCTTCTCCATTGCCTTGCATCAGAATGAGCTGAGCTTCTCTCTGTGGGTGTGTGTCCCACCTTTATTGGCCCCCTGGTAATAGGGGCCTGCCCTAACCAGGCACAGGTGGACTCACACCCACTCTTTGGCAACTCGAGGCACCTGGTTTATCTTGTTTCTCTACATTTCCCCCCCCCCTTTTTTTTTTTCCTTACAGCAAAGCTTTCCCAGTTTGCCCTATCTTACAAACATTTTACAGGATTTTTACACATCTTTTTTTGACTGACACAAACATACACTTATAGCTTACAGGATTTAACCCTAGCTTAAGACACAAACATACAGGATTTTTATACATTTACAAACATACACTTATACACTTATAGCTTACGGGATTTGACCCTAGCTTCTCACACTGCTACAGCCTAGGCAAACCGTTCAATGTCAGCCCAGGCACTTTTCACAAAGTCTCTGCCTTTCCAACTTGAGTTGTTCTTCTCCCTCCTGTATCTGCTCTTCTCTTGGCTTCCCTCTGCTCAGGGGTTTCCAATCCAAAGAGCTTGCTGGTCATACCTTTCGGGGAGAGTGTTAGCCCAGGCACTTTTTCAAATCAGGGAGAATGTTCCTGTTGCCAGCTCCTCACACTGCTGCTTCTTTAGACGTCTGTATGTTGCCCACATTCTCCACCAAATGTAGCGGGAGGAGCCTTTCTTGCTCCTGAGGCTCAACGAGCTGCTGGCCTCTCCATTGCCTCACACAAGAGTGAGCTTCTCTCTGTGGGTGTGTGTCCCACCTTTATTGGCCCCCTGGTAATAGGGGGCCTGTCCTAACCAGGCACAGGTGGACTCACACCCACTCTTTGGCAACTCGAGGCACCTGGTTTATCTTGTTTCTCTACAATAGTGTCTTAGTAAAATCATAGAATCATATAATAATTTGGGTTAGAAGGGACCTCTTAAGGTCACCTTGTCCAAGATATTTTTTTTCTTTGAGGGGGAAAAAATCAGATATTGATAGTTTTAACTGCTTCTGAATAATATTAATCATAATAATAACAATATATACAGTTCATCAGTTCCTTTTGCTATTTTTTTCAACAACATCAAGCTAGAATAATATATTCAAAGCCACTGGCATACTCACCACAGTTTGCTTCATCAGACCCATCAGCACAATCTGGGTCTTCATCACATACCCACAGTTTGGAAATGCAGTGTTTTGTTGTTTTACACTGGAAATGGTCTGGAGAGCAACTGTTTTCAGCTGTAATAAAAGGATTCCACATTAAATTAGAAATTTCTGCTAATACTAAAAAAAAAAAAAAAAGTTGTTTCTTCAGAAATGCAGTATCTCTACTATCATATAACATTTGTAAGAAAGCAGCATTCAGGTTTATATTGTTTATTAGTTTGTATTCTGGACTGGCCTGTAAGCAAGCTATTTGTGATCAGACATGTAAGGATTTTTTTAGAGAAAAGCTCATGCACAAGCAGCATCAAATTGTTCTAAACTCAATTGAACATAGTTGAAAACCAGTATGATCTGTTCTCTGATCATGTTTTTCCACATGAATGTTTTTCCACTTTTACCTAGGGAACTCCAAAAGAGTTTTAACAAACTGTCCTATATCTGATGAAAAGCCATTTGCTCCCTGACATGATCACTCTTGTTTCTTGGGTTTGGGAAGATGAAAAATTCTTGGTTTGTTAAAACTTGGTGTAATATTTCTTTCACTGTCACCTTTCAATATATAAATTTACAGTGCTGGAATTAAAAAGCATTTAACTTGGCTATGCTGCTAGCTATACTTATAAAAAATAACGCTGATTTTCAGCTAGGACACCTCACCAGGGGATTCCAAAATGCTTTACAAAACAGAGTAATTACCTCCATTTTACATACAGAAAGTCTCAAGTATTGAATGTGACCTTTTCAAGGTCACTTGAAATATTAAAAAAAAAAAAAAAAAAAAAAAAAAGAAAAAATTAAAAGCAAGAAAAAAACACTGGTAGAGCTGTAAAAAAGCTCTATATTCCACAGATCTTGGTCCAGTGAAATTAGAACAAAACAGATAATCTCATCTGTCTTGTGACAGGAGCCCAGGTCCTACTTAAACCTCCCCTATTTGTCATCTCCCCAAATTCCCAAACTAAAGAGTTTTCAGAAGCCACAAATGAGGTTTTATTAAAACTAGCACACTTACATTTCTTAAGAGAGAAGCTAATAAAGTCTTGGTAAGACAGAACATAAATAAAAAATGTGTATCAGTAACCTCCTTTACTCCTCACAGGGTCTTTGCAGGTGGGTTGATGGCTGAGTTTCAGACAAGTCAGAAGCTTTTTTCATGTCTCACAGACCATCCCACCCCCACTAAGCCCTTGGAATTTTTCAACTCCATCACCACTGATCCTGACTTTCCCTCTCCCACAGACTCTGCTGCTCTGATTTTATTTCACTTCTGTAGCTACACCTCAAGGTTTTGGGAACCTTCCATACTCCATGTGCAGATCTCCCTTATTTTCCACAGGACTTTACCTGGGCCCATTTAGTTTTTAAAGAAATATATGATATTGTCTGGTAGAAGCTACAACAGCTCTGTTGAGCTGTTTGGAAGTCAGCCATTAAACAGGGCCACTAACAAAACATTTAAGTCCTTAACAAGCCTTCCTTTGGACATCTTTGCAGAAAGGCAGCATATAAAAACTTCAAGAAAGCTAATTCAGAAAATAGGAATAAATATCTTAGATCAGTAGTAGATCTAATTAATGAATTGAGTGAAGGATAGTGAAGCATTTCAAGACAGCACCATTATTTTAATCAAAAAATGATCAAAGACACAAGTTCTTAAATAAATTTTGATTCTAAACCTGAAAATATTTTCTCTGTCTCCAGGAGTGGGAATGAATTTAAGTAAGATGTATTAAAAGCTGAGTAAATGGAAATCAAATTACACAGGCAAATTAATAAAGAAGTTCCCAGAGGAAAGGGAACAGAAAAAGTAGAAAAGTCCACAGAGAAAGGATCTCCATCTTTTGCAATAAAAGACAAAGAAAAATATCTTTTTCCATTGAAATACATTGCTGCAAGGCATGACAGATGAAAGCCTCAAGAAGATGAGTAATTTGTGAGGTGGTTAAGAGTAAAGTGAATGTTTCAGCCTAAGTCAGAAACCCAATTAAATGTTTGAAATTAATTGTTTACCCCCCCTTTTCATTGCAATGACTTTAAAACTTGAAGTTAATAAATGGCATTTTAGTTTATTCTCTTGTAGGCAAAGCATTGTACATTAAACCAGCCCATGAATTACCTGTTTCACATGTTCTTTAATTTATTTTACAAAAAGGGGGCTTACAGTATTTTACTTTGGTTTCCTGTTTAAGATCAGCTGCAATTCTGAGAGTGAAATTCTCTGAACAAAACTTACGACAGTCTCTTTCATCTTCTTCATCACCACAGTCATCCTGTCCATTGCACCTCAGATTTATTGGAATACACTTCTGATTCTTTGTGCACTTGAACTGGCCTGACAGGCACACGTGTGTGTCTGTGAGTTAAAAACATAAAATATCAAATTAAAAGATTAATAGCTCAAGTTTTAACGATTTAAAAATATAAATGAGTTTCCTTTCAAAATTTAAGGCATGGCATTTAAATCAGTTTAGCATCTTTCTGAAGTCTATGATATATATATACGACCACTTACCACAGTTCAATTCATCTGAGTTGTCCCCACAATCATTCTCTCCATCACAGATAAAGGCTGGAAGAGCACAAAGTCCAGTTCCACACTGAAAACGTCCTGGCTGACATCTGAATTCAGCTGCAAAAAAAGAACACAGCTTATCAATACTATCAGGGGAATTGCTGAAGTATCAATACTGCTGTGCTTGCTCTATGGACAAAAGAACTTATAAACCTTGCCTGTAGAATCTCAGTCTGAGTAGATCTTAGTAACTAAAATGAACACTAAATGCAAAATTAATTTCAAAGACTAAGATTTTTAATTTTGTAACTATGCTTAAATCTTACTAATGAGAGAGTACAACCTTCTAAAGGCTCATGCTTACTATTAGCTCAAAGACTTTCAATTTAGGATATACACACTTCAGCTCAAGTCTGCATCAAAGAAACTCACTATTTGGAAACAAATTCCATTTCCCATGAAAGTTCTAACACTGTTCCTTCTCATACCCACTGCCAACTGAGTGACTGAGTAGTTATGCACTTCTAGAGTAATATTCTCTATTAATCCAGAGTAGATTAAAATGTCATCTTTTGTAGTATGATTACACATATTAAAAATTGCTTTAAAGACCTCTGCAGGAAAACAAAACAAAAAACCAAAACAATTGTCTGACTTCTATAGATTACCATAGTATTATTAACATATTCAGTGACTGGGATCATCAACAGAGATTGATTTCTGTTTACAAATCCAGTCCAATAAAAGGGGCTTTTCTAACAAATAAACTTGCAGTCAGCTGATATCACAGCAACAAGCCTTTGACATAATAAAATACCATCAGAACAGACTTGCAGTTGTCTACAATTCAGTAGGTGAGTACTATGGTAACCTACTATTTGTACTATGTATCTTCAGGATAAGGTGTCAAAGCTACCCAGGATGCATGAAAAATATTCAGACTGGAACGATGAAATTTAGCTTTCCAAACTTCTCTCTGGCAGTACTTACAAAACAACAAAGTATTTATATAAAAAATATTGTGAAAAATGCACATATTCTTAGTAAGATTCACGTGGGGAACATGGTTGCTCTTCAGGAAATTGAACTAAGTAATAACACGTAGCTAAAAATCTAATTGCAATGAAACATCAAGAAATGAGATTAGAATTCCACATTTCTGTTATATGCAAAAATAAACTAAATAATCTGGCAGAATTTTTTCTTTGTATATGTAAATGAGTGACCTCAGAAATTAAGATTAAAGTAAAAGGTTTAAAACATGAAAAACATGAATTCCCAAAGACCTTAGAAGACATGAGATAAGGAAAATCTGAAATGCTGAAAAACAAAAGCCAGCACCCTTTGTAAATCTGACAGTGACCCAGGAAAATAAAACAGTGCTGCAAACAAAACCTTAAAAAAAAAAAAAAAAGCCAATAAAAACCAAACAGCCCCTTCCAAACATCCATGAAGCATTGCATTTGGTTTGGGCTCTACTGTCAAAAGGGAGTTTCAAATTGAGAATCCACTTACGGCATTCCTCGGGCTCATCAGAGCCATCTCCACAGTCATCAACAGTGTCACATTTCCACCAAAATGGAATACATTTGTCAGTTTTGCAACGGAACTGTAAAAGAAAGGAAAGAGGGGAAAAAAAAAATCAACTTTGCTATGAATATTTCCTTCTTTCTTTTCAAAGAGAAAAGTACAGTTTATGAAAAACTTGATTCATTGCTTGAGTCATCGTACCATTAATCAACTCTGGCTCATAATGTTATAAAACTTATTTTAAAATTTTTCTTTTTATTCAGAGATGTTTTGCACTGAGACTGCCACCAATATGAATCATTGTAGTTTCAGCAATAATTGATACACTGATGCATAGTGCCCCTGGTAGGAACCACTCATTGCATTTGCTACATGATTTGATCCTTTAAAATCTTATTTATAAAAGCCACTTCAGTCCTTAAACAGTCATTGGAAGCTATTGATGCAGACTTTATATCCTTTTTCCAGCTAAATAAAACCACCCACAGTTACAGAAAAGGGGCTTAACGTGCAGTGTTGTGCTTGTATACAGTATTCCTTGTATTGTCTGAATTAAATGAGAAAACCAGAAGCCTGGCCTGTAACCTTTCAAAAGGACGAAATATTTGTGAAAAAAAGAAAAATCCTTTGTAAGACCCTGGCAGTGCCTTTACTCTGAGTTCAGGCAACATTGTACCTTTGTTCTGATTGAAAGAGGAAGGCAAACAAAAGAAAAGAGTAATAAATACTCAGTTCAATCTTCTAGGGCTCCACCTAAGATCAGAGGTCACAGTGCTTACATGGCTAACGGTGGGGAGAAAGATTTAGATAGATTATCAGCAACTTTTAAGAAATGTTTCCCCCCTGGTGTCTGTAAGAGAACAGAAAGGAAAGAAACCAACAGGTCTGGAAGCCCAAGGCTTTTGACTTTCTGTGACTAGGCATATGTTTTCATTTCTTGACATTTTAAAAATCATTGATCATTCAATAAAGCCCTATTTAAAAATTATACAAAGTTCGGTGCATCAGCTCGATTTTATCTTTTCTGCAAAGAAAATGTAGGGTTTCCCAGCCATTTATGTAGTTGACCCTACAGCTGCAGGTACCTCATTCCTGTACTCCATGGAGGGAAATGCTGTATAACATCCTGGGCTTGAAAGGGACCTATTCCCACCTGCCAAACTGTTCCAGAAAGGTTTGCATCTCAGAGTAGCCCAGCAGAAGGCTTCCAAATGTAGGAAACAAACACTCAGACAATTCTCAATCTTACTATTCTCTATTTGCTAAATTATTTGAGTTACTTTGCTAATTATTTGAGGGGCCAGCCATGCTCTGCTGACCACAAGGGACTTCAGGCTGTTAAAATGACATTACAGATTTAACTCCAGGATGTGGGTACCAATTCTTAGGTGCTGTTATGCTCCGCAGGAAAATGCTTATGCTGCCTTCTGAACTTGGGAGTCACAGAACAACTTGAAGTTTAGTGCTCTGGTATCTGATGGATTTTATACATACACTATTTTGTTGTTTATATCTAAATCTAATTTTTCACATCAGAATAGCATCAAAAGACAGAGATGTAAAACCAGCCACCCAGGCACTTGTCCTCAGACACAGTCAACAGTGAATATGTCATCAAGAGCACCATAGGAACAGCAAAGATTGTACAGCATCATCTGAAAATCTTGATCAGCAAAATATATTTTTGCCACTGATCTCTACATCTGATGCCATCAGACTGATGAACTGTCAAACAGTAAATAGATTCCAAAATTGGAAGAAAATTACTAATTACCAATTTCAAGTTATAACTGTCTAAAGAAGCTTCCTTTTAACCCTACTCTCTCTCCCTCCCATGGAATCAAAAACTGACAAAATACTGCTACTGGAGGATCTAAGATGTGATGCTGTCCTTCAATTCACACTACCAGTTGATAATGGCTCTATTCAATCAGCTGTTAGCATATAAATTCACTAGGGAATAAGCTTCCAGTAACATCCAAAGAAAATTTAAAGAAAAAAGAAAAAAAGTGCTGTTTTTTTTAAACTAACAAATTTGAAAAGCTCAGAGAAAAAATGGGTAAGAAACTCCTCATTTACAAATGTTTTACACTTTTTTATTGTACATCACTTAATGGGAAGCAACAAGCAAACAATTTCAATAGAAAGGATTCAATGAATAAAGCAAAATCACAGACAAAATACTACCTTAAGGGAACAGAGGAGGACAGTGGGAAGGTTTCTTAAATAACACTATTACTGGAAAGAAACTGTACATCATTTATTAAGACAATCACTTTTCCCTAATAATTAAGAGTAAAACCTTTTCCTTAATGAGCACAGACAAAATGCATCATGATGTAGAACGTTGGAAGAGGTCATTAGCACACATAAAATTGGACAACTACAAAAACTGGACTAGAAAGACTTTAAAAGCCATATGCACTACTGCCATCACCCAACTAATTGGGTAGAACACTCCAAAGACTTTCATTAAAGTGGTTCTTTTAAAAAAGTCAGTATGTTCTAATTAATCTACATTATATTTTAATAAAAAAATAACTAAATATTTAGTGCAAGAATACAAAATCCCCCTCCCATTGAGAACCCAAAGTTTTAACTGATGCAACTGTTAATTAATGGCATATTCTACCATTTACATTTCAGAGGAATTGTTTTAAGTGTCATTCTTCCTAGGTAACTGGATTGAGCTCAGTTTCCTGTATTAATGTAAAGTTCATGGGTGGTTCATGCATGAATATCCCCAATTTGTACTGTTATGCTTCGTACTTTATATAAATGTTTTTTCCAAAGCAATTTTTATGGGTTTAGTAGCTGTATTTGTTCTAGTGATTGCCAGAATCATCCACATTTGAAAAGGAACAAGCTCTGCAATCTCTGGGAAAAAAGCATTTGCAAGTCTATTTTCACCTAACAGCCTTGAAGACGAAATGCTTCAAATGCACCCATGAGTTCCTTTGTCTTCAGCTTCTTTGACTGATGCTTCCACATTTCATGGGCACCAGGATTCAGTGGTTAAAAAGAGGTGGAAAAAGAGTCAATATAATTCTCACGTGCCCTTCCTGCTGGCACCTTTGCACTTACCTGGCTGGCAGTGCAGTTTGATAAGCAGGTCTTGTTATCTGCAGCAAGGTAGAAGTTGGTGGGACAGGCACAAGTGTACAGCTTGTTAGGGGCCAGGAGGCACAAGTGACTGCAACCACCATTGTTCACTGTGCAAAGATGTTTAGACACTGTGGACAGAGTATAAAAAGGATGTCAGAGGCTAAAACTTCAGTATGTTTCAGGGTCTCTGCTTTATAGAGGAAGAAAAATGCATCACACAAACTATTCTTACAGTGGAACAGCTCAAATCAAAAATCCATGAGGCAAACTTTTCCTTTTGCTTTTAAGCTAGTCTTTTGTATGCAAAAATTAGCTACTACTATGGATGTAGATCCAATATTGAAAGACTGAGACAAAGAAAAAACCCCACTTAAAAAAATTTTTTTTAAATAATGAGACAAAAAATTATCTAGGTCAAGTGCCAAATGGAATTGAACTATAACTCAAATAAAGGGACATGAGATCAGACACACTCACGACACCTACATTCTCTATCACTCCCTCAGTCCAAGTTTCTTAGTAAATAGCATTTGTCTGTATGAATACTCTCTTACTTTTCAAATAATTAGATTAAGTGTTTTCATGACACATCTGTTCCCATCTTGATAACTGGTAACTCCTACTGTAATGCAGCTTAACAGTTCTGTACTTCCAGTCTGAATCTGGGTTAATTTTTAGGCACCCAAATGAACAAGATACACTTAATTTATTTTATTATAATAGATATACTTAGAACATAATCACGGATTTGTATTTAAAAATGGGAATTTGAAACAAAACAGAAATAAAAATAAATCACGGCGGATTAACGAGCTTTAATTAAATCAGCAACTGGCTCCTAAGTGCAATACATCAGTGTGCTGCATGGAAAGCATAGAAAGAACAATTACCATCAGGCTGCCTGTAGGAATGGTACACCTGGATGTCTGTTATGGTATGCCAGGAGTTAATCAGTGACAGTCTGTCTGATCCAGAGGTTTTGTGGGCACGGCTGAGTGATTTGGTTTTCCCATCTGTCCAGTAGATGTAGTCTTCAAACAATGTTAGGGCAATCACCCCCTGAATGTCTTGATTAGGGACTGTAAGAAGAGATGCTCATGATTAACATTCACTTGGAAGCCTGCCAGTTAAAATATTCCATATTGCACCAGCTGACAGATACAACTGCTGTATAATGTCTTCCCAATAATTGTCATGACATTATGTCAAGCCTAGAGGGTTCCTTATTACCAGTTAGGAGAAAGATGGATGGGGTATGAGCTCTGCTTGCTTAGAATTAGTTGGCCCCATCAGTGTTAAGGAAATGAAAGAATTTCAGTTAACAAAAATCTCCTTGAGATTCTGAACCAATGATATGCTAAGTTTTAAAGTAGTATATAGCACAATATAACTTAACCTACTCCTTACACAAAGCTGTCTCAGGAGAGTAAAAATTATTAGAAAACATCCCAAATGTTAAGTGTATATTGCCAGATACACTGTGTTTAACACCCTTCAAAGTAATTAAAAGTATTTTATTTTGACAAAATATACTGACAATACAATGAGGAAAAAAAAAATTGCATTAAATAGATGTTATCCTTTCATTATTAATTCATCTGGATCTGTGCACGTGCATACCCTGTCAAAGAAACACTTCTGGGTTTGAAGCACTACCCAACCTATGGCATCAAACACAATGTAAGAAATATTATAAAGTCTTATTATACTCTCTTTTTTATGTTGTGTAAAAGAAGTAGGAGTGATGCATCTGCTCTGAAAAACTGAATTTACCATTGTTCCCAGATAAAATTCCAAAGGTGAAACTGTTAATGATTTAAACACTCACAGATTAGGGCTGGGTTGTAGTTCAGCCTGCCACTAGTTCTGAGCAATTTTTAATGGGCTTCTGCATTAAAGTCAGCTTTTCATTAAGTAACACTTAGCATAAATTTTTCAGAAACTGCTTATTGCTGTAAAAGTTATATGTATTCTGTTTAGACCATAGCACTTAGAGAAAGTTATAAGAAAAAAGTAATCAAGGAAGCAAGGAATGGTCCATGTTAAATAAAATAGTCCAAATCAATAAAAAAATAAAAATATATGTAATGTAAACCACATAGAAAGTAAGTATATAAATAGATGCAAATACTTCTTAAAATATTCTAAAGTGGTGATAAAATATACAATTTGTTATAAGTTATAATAAAATTTTATAAAAGTCTTCTAACCTGCCTATAAAACTTTGATGTATTATATTCCAGTTGATCTATCTGTAAAGACTGAGAAATTTCTGAAAACAAGCACTCAGTGGCAGCTAATTCTGATTTACGTCACTGTTTGAGAGACCTACCATAGCTGAATATTATTTTTCTTTACTTTATCTTTTAGTATATTACAAAGACTGTTTGTCAGAACTGTTGACATGTAATAGCTTATAAAATCTAGAGTTGGCATCAACTCTAAAATGAAGACAAAACCCTTTTCTGATGGAACAGCAAACCAGTCCTTCACACTCTTTATTCTTTGCCTTTGAGGACATCGGTGTCTCAAGCTTTCCAAAATTTCAGGTGGTGACAGCTATTGATTTATGAAAAATATTTATGGTTGGAGAAACACCCACTTGCTTTCTTCAGTCTTTCCTTCAACTTCTTCTTTAATACTGCTGCCTTACTGAGCTACCTCTTGAGAAACGACGCAGGCAAGTTCTGCCTTGCAATAATAACTATTAAACCTCCCAGCACACATCCTGGGGTGAATCAAAGCTTTAAATAAGGAAAGAAAGACTGACTGCTCCTCTCTCCTTGCCAGGGAGTGTGAAAATGGACTATTTTCTACAAATTCAAACTAAAGGCCTGTTAGTGCTAACTGCTTCCCCTACATCACCTCCTTGGAAACGTTGAATCAAATCTACCTGAGGATCCATTAGTAGGAAAGGAATATATTTTGTTAAATAAAAAAGTTTAATTACACCAACATGAGGGTTAGATCTCCTTCAGCAAATTCATGGGGAATTTAAACAGTCTTATTTTAACACAGAGCCATGGGAACTGCACTCACTTAGCATTACTCTCCAGAATTAACTATGCAAGCAATAGGTTTATTTTTTTCCTTTTAGTGTTTCTCATAAGAATGTCACCCTATAGCCTCCATGAAAGCTTCAAAAATTGAGTTTGAAGTAAACTGAAATCTAATTTATATCTCAAAACACTTATACAAAAGTATAAGTAATATCTTTTCTTCTCAGATGAAGAATTCTCATTAAAAACTTTACATTGTTATTAAAATCTTACAAAAAAGGCAACATTATTTTGCAATTCATTATTATCTGAAGCTCAAATAAAATAGTCTACTGACATCTTGACCAAATGAAAACAGATATATATATCTGCATCAAGAAGAATAACAGTAAGAAAATAGCATTTTACCTACAAAATAAAAAAAACTTGAAAATTTTTCATCTCCTCTCATGCTGAAACTACTGTCCCATCCTGTTATCTTTTCAACTCCCTTACATATATTCCTGTTTTTTACTTATAACCTATTTGAGATACATTTAATTTTAAAAATGTTTTATTTCTGTACAGTACTTCTTCTTGATACTTGCTCCTTTTGAAAATGACTTGAAGTACTTAGACAATTAAATGAACAAATTTTATTATGTCTATTAAGCTTGTGAAAAAGCATGTGATTTTGATAGATGTAATTAAATTTAAGTATGTTTCATTAAAACACTATTTTTTAAAAAAATGAGACATTTTATAATCACTATTAATTTTACTCAATGAATACTTTGTTTAAAACACCAAATAGGCCAAACTCAATGAAGAGAAAAAAAAATTCTTTTAAGATAATAAATACATTAATCACAGTAACTGAAATAATGTTTCACAGAAAAACAATCACTTCTGGGTGATATTACTGAGATTTTTAATAGCAACATGTGCATCCATACATATTTCTTTTGGAAAACACAAAGTATACATCACACATCTATGCTGGGTCAAGTATGGAAGATACAAGTCCTACAATTACCTGGAAAAATGAAGTAAAAAATGTAACTGAGAGTGAAAACTGAATCTCTGAGTACAATAAACTCACATAGAAATTGTTATAAATCTCATAACTGCTATCACAAAAAAAGGACAAAATTAAACATATGAAGGCACAAATATATCTGTGGTATTAAAGCTATCACAAATGACTTACCATGATGCCACAAGAAGAGAGAAGTGCAGTTTCAAATCTCTGCCTATACAGTCAGTTGATCAAGTCTAGGACTGAAATCTTTTATTGTCCCACTTTAACATGTTTTATTGCTTTTTTAATTTCATGGTTTGCAGTTTATGTCAGCTACACCACAGTAGCACAGAGCAGCATTCTGTCACTGCAGTGATTAAGTTGTTTTCAGATATATGCAAGTCAGTACTCAAGTAGAATTCCTCAGTGTGCCAATGAGTTTCATAGATTCTTTAATTAATTTTCAAAATTACAGAGACCACCTACAAAGTCCTTAAAATTACCTATTTTTCTGTTGCAGGTGCCAAATATGAAAAAAGGTTATAATCTCCAAAGCCTCTTAGACTTGACACTTTAAATCTTGCATATATATACATGAAGTCTGTAAATGCACAGATAGCAGCCAATTCTGATTAAAAAGGTTTTTTTTCAAATTGAGACACTATATAAAAGTTTATTTCTGTTAATTATATTTCAGCTAAAAAAGTAATTTATGAAAACTCAATTTATTTCAGGTCCAATACTTTTTCATTGCTTTTCATGCTCCTGCAAGTGAAGCAACAAAGAGCTCAACTTTTGTTTTTAGAGCATAGAACAAAGAACAGAGTTTGAGCTCTTTGTTCTAAACTGGATATCAGATTCTCTTTTTATACTTTCATTATAATGAAATCCACACCTTCAAAGAGGGAAAAGGGAAAATCTTTTCACTCTTTTCACCTCTGGTTTTTAAGAGCTCTGAAGTATAGGAAAATCTGCATGAGGCACAAAGATACCCAGGGAACTGCCAAACCCCCATCTCCTTTGGGCAATGGGGACCAAAGGCAGCTCTGGAGTCTGACAAATTCTTAAATGGATGTTGATTTGTTTTTTTGTTTTTTTTTTCTTAAAGCTCACAGAAATAAACCAGCTTAGTGCTTAGCCAGATTAGTGCCTCAATGCTTGCTTAATCATATAGTGCACATAACATTTGTGAATGCTGAATTGGATGAGCTCTAAGGACAGTTCACAGAATCAAGCAGAAAACTTCAAATAGATAAGCAAGGTCATTGCTGCCTCCAGTGCCAAGAAGAGCTCCCAAGTACTGCAAGATTTCTGTCCTAGTTCACATGTTTTCAAAGTTCTTATTAGGCCTCCCTGGACAATTCTAAAAGCCAGTTTCTCTACTGAAACACAGAGGAATGTTGCAAGTGAAAAGCAGCAGTTGTTTTAGCTTCCTAAAAAATATTTTAAGTTTTATAAGAACAGAAAAAAATACCCCAATTTGTTCCCAAAGAGTTAACACTCAGATCTGAATCTCCAAAATCCATGTAAGCTTTCTCCACAGCACTGAACAAATTGTATGATTTAACATACAGCACGTTCATAATTAGCTTAAGATTGTTCTTTTTGTCCTTAGGAAATACCTACTGCAATCTATTCCATTCACAAATATTTCTTGACAATATAGGATCCACCCATCCTGACAAGGCATTTGTTGGGTCTGTGGCATTTTCTGTTGCATTTTGTAACAGATAATTTAAGATCCCCCAACAATAGTGTCAGAAAAAAACCCCACACAGCAATCTAGCCTTATCCTCAAAGGTCACAGAAAAGGGTAAAAAAATACCTAGTCTATGATGACTTGGACTTCAGATTGAAGCCCTCACATAATTCCCATTTGGATTTTTTTCTCTGCTCCATGGGTATATATTTTATGGTCATCATACCTGAGCCTTTATTCATCTCCATTTGAAAACACACCATCCACTCACCCATCCCTTGCTTAACTCTGACAATCCAAAGTGTCTCAAAATGACAAAGGAAAATGGACCACAAAATCCATGTGAACAATACCTTCTGAAGAAACAGTTATCCCAAGATTTGAAACTGATCTAAGTGCTTATCAACATAAATTACAGTTTCTCACATCACAAGGCTGGAAGAGATCAGTGTTTTACCTCCCTTAAAACCCAATATCTGAACTTGCTCGAGTTTCCCTCACTAAGAAAATTATTTTTGGAATGGTTAAATTTTATGTTCTTGTGCTGAAATATGAAGATATGCAAGATATTTGTTCCTATAGAAGGGAAGAGTCAGGGAAAAGATTCTGATTAAAGACAAATTGATCATTAAGTAAGATGTGAAAAAATTCCCAAAGCACCCTCAGGAGCACCTACAGACATGTTCGATCTGTTTCAGACACCAAGAATTCTATTACTTCTTTGCTAAAGCCACAGAAACTTTTCTACAACTTGATTTCAGTTTGATGATTACCTTGAGTGAAGCTCCTGACAACAGAAATTGCCAAACAACATTAGCTAAGGAGAAAATAATTTTATCCCACATAATTTAAATACCTCAGGATCTTTCTCCCAAAGAAAAAGTTTCTTATTGCTTGACTGCTTTATATATCATCTATACTTCCAAAAGTAGCATGATAGTAGGTTTTCAGACCATCACTTTTGGAGTTTGCCTCAGATATTTGACTTCTTTATATATAAAAGAAAGTTTCCTAAATTTTCACTCACAACTAAATTCAATTCATTTACATCAATACCAAGTATTTCATATGTACAAAGTCAAAGATCTTTAATTATAACATTTGGAATATGAGAACCATTCATCATAGTGCAAAATTCTTTTTATAGGTAAAAGATAAGAGTTTTTAATTATTTTTCAGGTGAAAAGCAGAACAAAAGGATAAAGATTACTTCATTTAATAAGTATTTCAAAAGTTGTTATTTTATTTGTCTAAGAGGAAAGCCCCCAGTTGCATTTTTAGTAGTGGTTTCCTTATTGCTTCATGCAGAGCTGACTGAAGGGTAATTCCCAGCTCCCTAAGGCTGGAGTAGAGGCACACAGAACACAACCCTTACTACTTGTAGTAGCCTATTACACTCTCTTTGTAACTTGGTTGAGAGCACGTTGCTCTGAATATATGTTAGAGCAGAGAATTGACTGACCAGGCCCTGACAGCAGAGTGTGCTCCAAGAGTTTGATTTTATTTTTTCCTTGGGCGTGTGTTGTTGTGTCTTTAAAAATCCCTCATAGCAGTGAAGGAATGCAAACTAAAACTTTTAAGGTATTGATTAAAAGAAGAACAACTATCAATAAGGGTTGTATAAAGGTTGTAAACATTTTTTAAGTTTTTACATAATTACACATGACATGCAAAGCATCTTCCATTTAAAAAAAAACTGAACAGCAAAAAAACCCAAACTAAAAATAATTAAAAAAAGCTGTTTACCAACCTTTATGCCTGTGAGATCCATCCATGTCAGAAAACTCAATATGGTTCTCATCAGCCCAATAGAGTCTATGGTTGACATAATCTATTGTAAGAGCCATAGGTCTAGATATCTGTGTTTCTATGACAACTGTTTGACTGGAGCCATCCATACCAACACGGCCAATGTGGGGATACTCACAGCAATCAATCCAGTACAAGTATCTACAAAACAAAATGCAACAGCTGCTTTGTTTAGAGAGGCAAAAATAGTAACAATTTATAGATGTTGAGAATAAACCAGTAATTATTCTATAACTCTTATTTTTTAAATATTTTTCAGAGAGGTTTTTGGGATTTTATAGAGCTGTCTGTAAAGGACTGTGATAAATGCAAAGGGTTTGGATAGCAGAGTCCTCATGTGTTGCCATTTCATCAAATTCATTCTGAACCACTAAAAAGTGCATTTAAATTCCTTACTTAAGAGTTTGAAGTACTGACTGGATTAGACATTGTGAATCTAGAATCCTCCAAAAATGGGCTCACTATGAAACTTCTGACAAATATTGCATTACAGTTACTATGTTTTAGCACATATTACAAAATCTTCTTGTGTTTTTAATAGTAATATGGTGAAAATTACAGTAAGAAATACCAGTTCCAAGGCAGCAGAAAAGTTTCTTACACAAAGAAATTAAAACTAAGTACTGTGAAAAAGTGCTGGAAGCT
Source organism: Calypte anna (assembly GCF_003957555.1). Taxonomy (NCBI): domain Eukaryota; kingdom Metazoa; phylum Chordata; class Aves; order Apodiformes; family Trochilidae; genus Calypte; species Calypte anna. The sequence continues at coordinate 5,196,790 of NC_044253.1, read as the reverse complement.
TGAGGGGCAGTTTTCTCCTCAATCTGCTATTCAGCCACAACACAGAGCATGTTCTTAAAAAAAAAATCCTATTATTCAGTAGATGGATGCATATTGCTAGTGTTTTATGCCATTACTTAGAAGTTCAAGGCAGATCTTTCCATCTGGAGCAGCTGATACGCCTTTAGTCTACAGGTTTGGGGCAGGATCTCAAAAATCCAGGTGCAGCTCATATTCTTTATAGCCACCTGGAAAAGTATTCCTGGGCAAGAGAATATAGTGGCTTTAAGAGCATCTCCAGGTATCCTACAAAACACAGGTGCAATATGTTGGCACTGAGACTGCTCCAAATAAACAGTAGAGAAAGGGAATTTTCTCCATTGGATCAAAGAGAAAACTTCTTTGGAAACATGAAAATCCTGTTGCATGGCATCAGCAATGAAGCTGATTCAGCATTTTTCATTTGCAAGAAAATAAAATTAATATTATTTCAATCAATACCTTTGAAATGCAAACACATTCTTCATTCTCATCAGTTCTCCATTTTAAAATAAACAAATGTATTTGTTATTTTAAAAAAATAAACTTGGCCTCAACACTTCCTGCTGTCACTGACACTTGAGAGGCAGATAATAGTAAAAAGCTGAGAGAAATACTAATAAGCATAATATAAGTAATGAAATAATTAAATTAGCAATTAAAGGTATGAGTGAAATTACTTTAAATAGGTTTTCTCACTTAGCAGTACTGTTGAAATAAATTTTTCAAGCATGCTGAATCATTTCTAATTCCTCAGAAAGTTAGAGACTGATTATCCTAAAAAAAACCCTTAACAGAATATAGCCTATTAATTAATAAGTCCAGTTATTAGACTTGTGTGAAAATAAAAATCTTAATCAAAATATTAGAAAAGGCAAAAGGTTGCTTCAAATTATGTGGGATCAAACTTTTTTACCCTTAGATTAATATCCAAAACCTATCAGAAAAAAAGTCTTCAAATATGTGGTAAACATTGTAAAGTACAGTAAACATAGGAAGAAGAATTGCTTCCCACCTAATACAAACTTAGTTATTTAGTAACAGACTTTAAAAAAAAAAAAATAGGGATATTTTTGAAATATCTGCTTTCCTCCTTTTAAAAAGAAAACATTGACAGAGTAGTAAATATAACAAAACATAGTTTAGTACCTGCATTCATCTTTCTATTATACCAATTTGATATGTAACGATGAGATAATAAGCATTGGTAATGCATTTTAGACTACTGATATCCAGTGTAGCTGAAAGTCAGATAATAAAAAACTAATTAGTGCTTCCTATCGTCTGTTTTCATCTAAAATATTCAAATTTAAAATTAGAATTAAATATGATTAGTGGCAAAAGAGTTGCTCATACCCAGCTTGAGGATCTATGGACAGATCTCTGGGAAACTTCACCCTTTTGCTCACAAGGACAGTGGGGTATAAGCCATTGAGTTTAGACACCTCAATAATTCTCTTTTCAGTATCAGACCAATAGAGATTCTTCCCAATCCAGTCAACAGCCAGTGCATTGGGAACAGCTGTATTGTGGACTACCTAGAAAAGCAAGGATGACAGAAATTATTCATCTAAATACTGGAACAAGAGTTCAAGAGTTAAAAAATACCAGAATATTGGGAGGTTGGATAGATGACACACAAACGACGTGAAAAATAGGTATTATTCCTTGTGGAAAAAAAAAAAAGACACTTCTGAAGTATTGATACTTTTTTAAGTAACTAAGGAAACATCCCTTATAGGAAGGGAGAATGGAGAGTAGAACGATGTAGCAAATACCAAATGTCCAGCTTCCCTGGGTTATTTACTGACTTTTAAGAACTTTGTATCTTTCCATTTTGTCTCAAGTTTCTCATTGTCTTTTTTTTTCTAATTAAAAAAAGTTAAGAAAAAAGACTTTTTTTTTCTTTTACTACTCTGTTTGTTTTTCACAGAACAGAATGGAGATGAGGCTTCCCTCCTGGTAGCATGACCTCAAACATGCCTACTTATTAGCTCACTAGTTCCCTCTCAGCTCTATGCTGGCATATATTTCATTTTAATATCACAGAGGTGCCATGTGTCATCATGACAGATCACTCAACTCAGGCAAACAGAAAAAGTTGGAAAACAAACCCTGTGCTCTAATTCCCAACATTCATGTAGCAAAAAAGAGAGGAGCTTTCTAAAAACTCCTTAGATTTCCAAATTGCAAATGACATTATTAAGGAATAAACTAAAGGGAGAGAAGTGATTTAGTGACTACTAGAAATCCTCCCCTCTCCTGAGGGGGATGAGATATTGCCAAGGTTTTTGATGACTTGAAAAATTCTGGGACTTGAACAAAGGTCTCCAGACAGAGATGATTCCAGCCCAGAATGATTGTGTGGCTCTGTCTTGCTCAGCTGGGAGTACCTCATGTTAAGTGCTGAGTGACATTTCAATATTCCCAATCATTAAAGCCCAACTTCTGGGCTTAAAAATTCTATCCCTGATAAGGTCTATTCTGACCTATTCTATTCCTGATTAGGTCCTGATAAGGTCTCTGTAACAAATTTAAGGGGGGAAAAAAAAAAAGATTTCAGAGAGAGAAGCACTTGAAAATATTTGAATGACTTAACTAGTAATAATGGGTTTATTACTGCAATGTATGTTCTCATTCATTGCCATTTTAACCACTATAAGGATGTGTAATAAGAGTATAAACTTTACACCCAAACCTGATAATGGATAACTGCATGTCTTAGTTTTAATTTTATTTACCATTTGGAGATACTGAAAAGCCTTCAAGATAAGAAAGGATACTGTGAGATACTTCAAATCAATTTTATACTTATGAATATGTAAAAGCACCCTTTAGGGTTATTACATTATTTATCACCTTATAAAATCTTTTAAAATTAAATCCAGGCATGCACCATTTTTTAATATGAATGAAATATTTTCTTTTCTAATACCTCAGCACTACCAGCTCCACTGTTTTATAAATGTGTAGCTGCAGCTACTGCTGCACTGTAACGTGGGACATCCCAAGTACAAACGGATCATGTGGCAAACTTAGTGCTTTAGCTACACTATCAAAAAACATCAACCTTAGTAATTAGTCTCTCTCCCAGTGACTTTTCCTTTGGAGGATGAGTTTAAGCTTATTCCAGTCACTGTGACATGTCCTGGACACAATCCAGCTCACTACAGCATTTTCCAGGAACAGACTGCATTTGAATCTACAATGCCTAAGACACTGTCTTAATGTTTGAACACATTTATATGAAAAGTTGTTGCTCTAGCTGCATAGAAATCTCCTCCATGATCAAACGCAGAAGAAGAATGAGATGGCACTGGGTTTCCCAGCCCAGAAGAGTTAAGTTAGTATGCTGAAAAGGTGCTATCTTCTTAAAGGGAAATCCTAGGTAACATATTCCAGTATGGCACTAACAGTATATTGCCTTATAGTAAAACAAGAAATATGAACAAATAACAAATTCATACTTCAAGGGGCAAGGTTGTCAACCATAAAAATTGTCTTTCAGGACCAAAAAAACCCCAATTTTAACTGGTTTCCCAAGAAAATAATTATTTGTAGTATCAATTATTAAATATGTGCTATAGTAACTGATAAACATCTAAGTCAGGCACGTAAAGTTATCATTTGGCACTGGATAAAAGAGTCTGGACAGAATATGAGACAGTTACAATATAATATTCCTGATAAACTTTTTCACACATTTTTAGCTTTCAGAGGAGAAAGTTTTACTTTTTCAGTGAAAAAAAAATATTATGAAAATTGAAAAAAGTATTTTCAAGTTTTGCTTTGAATTTGGCTTCCTATTTGAGTGAAATCTCCAAGATGCTGCTCATTCTACAAACTACAAACAACACTCAATGAGCAAAAGAAATACCTTCCATGCCCAAAACCTAATTTTATTCTATTGATTGTTTAAATTTCTGAAACTTTTCCCTAATAAGTGCAATTATTATTGCTTCATTAGAAAGCAAGAGGAGTCTTTTGTACTTTTCCAGCTGGCAACGACAAATTTTTAACTGGGGAAAAAAATCTTTGTTCTTGAAATAGTGAAGCTTATAAAGAAAAAGTCTAGGGTCACCCTCAGTCCTGAAAACATTCCCTAAATAGCAAAATACAAATTCATCCAGAATGGAGAAGAAGCTGAATAGGCTGTAAAATGTTTAAAGGCAATAAATATGATTCAACAAGGTAATGGATTTGGGAACCCCTGACTTGGTTGCCTCCTGATTTTTTCAGGAAGATTCTTTGCAGGGATTCACTATTACATTGGAGTGCAGGCTGGATTTCAGTTTTACACCTCAACAACCAGAGTGCCATAAATTACTGCCATCCCCATATTTTTTTTTAGCTCTAGGAACACTTATTTCTGTGTGAAGGATTGAAAGAAGATTCACTGATGCCACCAAGTTCAAAACCTTAACCCTCAAAAAGATGAAAGTCTGTGTGATCTGAGGATGTGTTGGTCCAAGAACCAAGGTGCCAATAATCTCTGCATAATAGATGGTTGTACAATGAGGAAAGAGGATTTAGACAATGTGTTTCTGCTCATTTGTTCCTTACTGCTTATCACAAATCCTGGAAAAACATTCATGTATCTCAACAAAGGTGTTTACCAGTGGATTTGTGAACTGCCAACACTCCAGTGACAAACCAGACAGGCTGTGCAGAAATGGGAACACAGCTTTAGTCTGGATGATTCACAGCAAAGACACTGAATTTGTTTTTCCTATCAGTGTAGTGGAGGTGAGACAGCAAGAAACTGAAGATGATGGGGAATTGTATATGAGGAACTAATACATCAGAGTGTTTACACAGCTTACATACACTTCATGATACCTCTTTTCTCTGGCATCCTGTAAACCCCCCTAACTTGTCAACTTAGTTAGCTGTCATTTAAATCATAGGGAATTTGGCTTATAAATACAGCCCTCTTAGTCCCTATCTGCACTTCAAATAAGATACAAATGCAATTCAGTTTCATTAGGACTTGTTTTCTCCTGCTGAGTTTGCATGCATATACAAAAAACTCCCAAGCTGGCTTAAAAGCATGAAGGAGAATTTTCCAAAATACTAAAAAAATTTAATTCAAGCCATGACATTACTGATACCACTTACCTTGATGTCACTTCCATTTAAACACATCCTGTTTATGCGACTGCCATTTGGTCTGCTGGAATCAATCCAATAGATGAACTCTTCTCTATAGTCAAAGTCTATTGCAATCACATTGTTCAGCCCCTAGAAACAGAAAAAAATAGGGGAAAAAAAAAGGGGGCTGTGTATTCAAATGTTTGATTACAAACTGACAGCCTTGAGAATGTAAAATACACTGCATGTATTATTCAAAAAGCTTTATTTTACTGACTGTGTATTTTTGAAGTATTGCTCTCATTTTTGCATACACCACTTGTAAACAGAATAAGATAAATTTGTAACAGAAGCAAATACAGTGACAAAGAACTATCTCATTTCAAAAATACAGATGACTTATGAAAATAAGTGAAGCTTCTGTGGTTTTCTTTCCTATTATTAAAATGAACTTTAACAGCAAATATTTTAAATTTTTTTTCATTACTATGTTAGGTATTGTTTTGGCAAACTAAAATAACAATATTATAACAATAAACAATATTGTATTATAAAATACAATATTATAACAATAAACTCAGAAATAGAAAAAAACCCCCTTTGCTTAATAAAAACATTTCATTAATAATTACCAGGAATTCAAAATCGTGATGTTAAACAAAGCATTAATTTTAATTCCTGTATAAGGGGGTGGGGGGTTAAATTCACATGTGCTATAAGTACTGTGTATATATATATATATATATACACACATATATATGTTCATATACACACACACAGGTAGTATATATATATAGGGTATGGAAGTTAAAGATCTAGCAGGCATCTGGAAATCTATGGTTCCAATTTCCAAGCCAATACATTACAAGAAAGAGTGATGATAGCATTTGAGGCTCTCCTATAGGTCAGAAAGAGCAGTCCCAGAATAATGGCTTTTCATCCCAAATGGCAGGTAAGAGAGAGAGGTATTGTATTCAGATGTTGGCTCTTATTTCCTTATCTGTGAACAGGAAAGCCTTGCTCCATAATGTGCTTAACATCCTGGGAATGTAGTAAAATCACAGCTATTGTTAACACACAATCATGCTGTTATCAATCAAAGATGGAGCAGCAGTGGTAAAAAGGATGGATGGAGTCTGCACTCCTTTTAGAGCCACAAGATCAGTTAATCAATTCTCTTATCAGCCCAGTGACATTCTGCTCTCAGGTAGATCAGCAACCTCCCTCATTAATGTGATTCATAGTTGTAGAGGGGATGTGCTGGACTAGCCCATGCTAAAATAAACAGCCAAGAATAATGATGCTTAATTGTACAGAAAGTGATACATGGCTCATCTGCCAACTACCACAGTGAAATACTGTAAATCTGTATTTTCATCAAAATGTAGAGGAAGAGTGATTAGGCTGCCTGAACCACTATTAAAACCATAAACCATATTAAATTAAGCCTTAAACAATACAGTGCTGGGGGATCACTCATTTTGTAAAAAAAATCACAGAGAGTTTTAAAAAAAACTACTGTAGTTCTTTCAGTTGAAACTGTGCTGCAAAAGACTTTTCTGTCTTTTTCTACTATAAATTCATCTACAAATGAACCCCCAGCCTAAATTTTTAACAAAGGAGACAACTGGTGAAGGAACACAAAAGGCTGTCACAAATCAAACCCAAATCTAGAAATCAAGTTCAGAAATTTGAAAAAAATTACCCTTGCATCTACCTATTCTGCAAACCTGTAAAAGTTTCTTAGGTATCCAGGATGACCAAGAGACCTGCAACCCTCTGCTTTCAAGTGTTTTATTTAGGGTCAGTTTAGCTCCAACATTTATCAGAATATCAGCTGCAGGTGTAATTATTTCTGCACATTTGCAATAGAGTTCTCTGTCCTGACAACATCTCATCTTCATGATCTACATGGCACTTTCAGGTCCTCCTAGCATAATCCTTTGTAATATCCTGTGTAATCTGCTTCTAGAAGGAACAGGGAAGCTTTCAGATGGCACCAACAATTTTACCCTCCCATCTGAAATGTGATTTTCTTTCTGTTCCACACAGCACACAGTGCCCTAGGCTGTGACTTGCTTTCCCTTGGCACCCTAATTAGAAACCAGGCAGATAAATTACAAGAGGAAGATTCTATCTACACTGTTTATGGAAATTCCAAGGATTTTGATGACTGGGAGGAAAGGAAATGAAGGGCAAAGAACATACATGACATACAGCTGTACTGTTTATGTATATTTGGAAAAAAAGCAACAAGAACCAAAAAAATACACACAAACACAAAAAAAAAGGGGAAAAAAAAAAGGAAAAAAAAAAAAAGAGAGAGAGAGGAAAAAGCTGTCACATAATAACTCAGAGGAGACTGAATGAGCTCATTCTTTCAGCTCCTTTACTCTGAGTTTATATGAATAAATGTTAGAATGGCAAAGCACAGATCAAATACACAGAGCAGGGTGGTTCTGCTCCTTTGCCAGAGCAGCTCTGGTATTTGCCTTCATCTGGTGATGATGTCTAAGGAAGAGCCAATCCATCAAAACATTACAAGGACAGAAAGCTGTCCTTAGGAGGACGACAGCCCACCTGTTCTGCTGGTATAGCTCCCCTGTTTGCTTTCAAATGTGGGATTCTTTTTAAATGCCATACTTCTAGGACCAAAAGCCAGTGAATCCAATAGCAGAGATATCCATTAGACTACTGAATTCATGGAGCTACACTGTCTCCAACATCCTGAAGAGGAAACCAGTAAATTCAAGCCCAGTGAGCCAATCTGTCAGCACCAACCATAAAGAAAATTTAGCCTTGGTCCCCTCTTTTCACAGCCTTCTACTACCAGGTGTACCAGCAAAAGAGGAGAGAGGGAGTGAGATGTAGATGAGAGAGAAGCCAGCAGGATTTCAGAAGAACAAACAGACTTTAAGATAATGCCTGCTATGCTCAAATCAAGTCAATGTGTAATGCAAGATGGTTAATTTTGTAATTACTGATGTGAAGACCTGAGAATCTCTCTTCTGACATTAAGATGCACAGCTTACTGACACAAGAAGTCACAAAAAGCCTGGGATAACTGATTTTTCTATTCTCTCTACAGTTGAAAACACATTCTAGTAAAAACATATTTTGGAACTCTAATCTGTGGTAAGTAACTACACTTAGGTGAAGCCCAAAAGTAGAGCAGAAACAGCTAAAATGACAGATCTGTTCTTACTATGTAACTTTTTATTTCTGTAGTTTTCAAATAAGTTTTTTTTCCTCTTATAGTAATTTAGAGAAATTATTGAAAAAGTTAGATTTAACCAAAGATATATGTTAATGTATTGAAGTACTGTAAATCTTGGAATTTTATGTCTGAGTAAAAAAAAAATAAATCAGATTATGAAAATTAGTGTCCCAATTAATACATGGCCAAATAGTTTGGGTGGTTTGTTTTGACTGTTTGGCTTTCTTTAATCCCTGAAATACACAAATTGTGCAAAACATTGCTATGGAAGAGGATGACAAATAACAAAAATTTTAGCACATCAGAATGACTGACAAAACAACTACCTGAGCTTTAGAACATGTGAAACTCAGATAAATCAGTCAATGTGAAATGTTACAAAACCTGTGCAGGTACTGCAGTTGTTCTATGGTGCACACACTGCCAACTGCAGGATGATGTTTCTGTCTGTTGCACACTTTAGAAAAGAATAAAAGTATTAGAGCATGGTACTATGATGATACCTGTTTCAACAAAGTGTAGTTGGATCCATCAGTGCTAATTTTTCTTATTTCATGATGATCAGCCAGAATTAAGAAAGGTTCCTCATCTAAACCCCGGGAGAAAGAATATATTAGACTGGCTTTTACGTTAAGTTATGGAAAATCAGGAATACAATGCTGAAATACAGATGGTTTGAAAAATAAATGTTACATGCTCTGATCAATGTTATGGATGAAAGAAATATTTAAAACACTCAAATGTTTCAAGAAAGATCAATGATGCAGTATAAAAATGAACAAAGCAATCAATTAGTATATCTTTCAATGTAATTTAAATTTTTTTTTGTCTTTGTCATATGGAAACAATATTGTATTTTAATGCTAATTTGTTGTCAGAGATTAAATTTGAAATATAATTTACACCTCATTTTAATTTCAACATTCACTTCCAAAATTATCACTAGGACTAATTTGTTACAGTTGCAGATAAAAGATATTTTGACCATCAGTTTGAGAGATTTCAATACTTGGGAATTATAGAACAAACCTTGATTCTCTAATTCTGAACTGAAGCCAGATTTATTTGGTTGGTTGGTTGGTTTTTTACCCACGTTTTTCCAGTTTATTCCTACAGATACTCATTCATGCCATCACTTTGAAATATTTCTGACACCAACATACACAACATTAAAAAAGAATTAAATTAAAAATTTAATTAACAAATTAAAATGCTGTTTTCATTTTAGGTCTCTTAAAGAGATCTCAGCTTAAATTAAAACACAACCAAAACAAGCCCCTAATAATAATTAAAAATATTTAAGACTTGTGTCTACTGCTCATACATCCTAGAATGTCACGTTTGTCCAGCCTGCTCTTGTACTGAATACACTGCACCACCTTGCTTGCATTTTATGTTCAACCCTGAAGTTATTCTCCAGTTCTTAAAGGATGCAAGGCATCATCCTCAGCCCTGTTAGGAGTTTGTGAAGAATGGCTGCAGTGCTCTGCTCTGTTGTAAAGAGTTCAACAATTTATGCAAGAAATCAGTGTCAGCCCAATCGTGCACACGTTGGCCCCTCCTGGCAGCACACAAACAGCTTTGTCATGATCACTTTGGAATTCTGATATATTACAACACCAATAAACTGCAGTCTGCTGTGTACCAGCTCCACTTCTCCTTTGAGTGATCTATGGCTCCTAAACATGTGAGTGGCTTGCAAGGCATCGGAGAGGAGTAAATCAAAGAACACAGCCCACAATTCTGCCCTCTCTTGTGTTTCCTCTGACCATTCAGGGAAGCACCTGAGAGAGGAATATGAGGCAGAGATTCCAGTCTTGTAATTTAGAAGGAAAATAGACATTTTTTTGATATTTAAAAAACCACACACACTCCCCAAAATTTGAGCAAAATACTTTGTTCAAGTCTGGAACAATGAAGCATCTGCTCAAGCTGAAGATTGGCTGCACGAGGAAGGAAATCCAGCAGAATGCTGTAATGTTGGGGTTTGTTTTTTTTTTGTTTCTTTCCTCCTGACATTTTGCTCTTCCTGTCACTGATCTAGTGAATCTTCCTCACTGAAGCACAGAAAAATAACACCATGGCATGAAGAAATAACCAATGTTCTTCTGTGCCTTGAACGTCATGGTGTATTACATGTAAGACTGGAGGATTTCCTATGCTATAGGAATAACAGATTTTGTGATTTCTATTGGGTTTTTTTTCTTGTTCCTCCTTTTAACACTCTGAAAATTCCAGTATATTCTAATTTTCTAAAGATGATGAAATAAAACAGCAGAAGTCTTTTAAACACTCATCATGAACACACCATTATAATGTGACTCAGTACCAGAATTAAGTGATGTATTTTAACTTTCCTAACACCTTTGTTATCATAACAAAGTTACCAGTTCAAGCTTTCATAATCACCTGCAACTATTCAGTACAAATGATTTAAGCAAAATACATATTAAAAACTTATTATTACATTCAGACATTAAAGCATTCCTAGTGTTTATTGGAGAAGGGATGTGCTTCAGAGTAACTCTATTTATCTTCCATAAAAGGGAACTTTGGGACTAAGGTATTCCTCACCTTATTTTGGATAGGGCTGTGGATTAAAAAAATGAAAGGAGAAAAAAAATAAGCAATACCTGAAAGAGATTTGCAGCCATTTAGGTTATCAGGCTGTATTTCATACCCATCTGCACACAAGCATTTGTAGGTTCCATAGGTATTGATGCATTGCTGGCTACAGGGAAATCCAGTTGAACATTCATCAATATCCACACAAGTTTTCCCATCATCCTTCAGCCGGAATCCAGGCCAGCATTTGCACTGGGAGAGAAAACCAAATACATTTCTTTTGACTTACTCATTGATTCTGTTTGCTATTTTATGTCCCTTCTTCTGAACGTGTTAGCACCATAAACTTTCTTCATGTAGCCTCAGTTTTTCCAGTAGCATCCCAATTACATTGCTGTGTATGCTGTCCATAGGAAGACATGTCTACATTTCTTTCCAATTATTGCTGGTGTGATCCTAGGCACCCAATAATTGTGTAGAACGAGTAATTATTCTTCTTCAACTGAAGAAAAAGTAAAACATCTTTTGGAAAATAGGGGAAGGGTTGTCTCATGAAAATAATGATGAATGGAGTTCTTCATGTTTGAATAGAGGTGCTTTTTAGTGAAGATACACAGCTTTTTATAGTTTTTCTTGAAGCACTGACAACCTCCAGTCTTCTGTGTAACAGATACACTCAGATGAATGAGAATTCTCAAACAAGATTTTTACTACCATCTCTTGACCACCATAGAATCATAGAATTGGCTGGGTTGGAAGGGACCTCAGAGATCATCAAGTCCAACCCTTGAACCACCATTGCGGTTGCTAGACCATGGCACTGAGTGCCACATCCAGGCTCTTTTGAAATATCTCCAGACACGGAGAATCCACTACTTCCCTGGGCAGCCCATTCCAATGTCTGATCACCCTCTCCATAAAGAAGTTCTTTCTCATATCTAACCTAAACTTCCCCTGGCACAACTTGAGACCCTGCCCTCTTGTCTTGTTGAAAGTCGTCTGGCAAAAGAGACCAACCCCCACCCATGACAAGGTTATCACATGTTATGTCAGCAATGGAAAATACAACTGGGTAGAGGGGTTTCAAAAGTGGAAATCACTGTGTCATGTTCCCTTCTGTATTCTCTGCAGACACCCATCATATGTTTTTTCCACAACACTACTTCAGCAGGACTTTTGCTGCACCCAGCCTGGTCTCCACCTCTCTGGTCTATCACCTCCAAACTAGGAAACAGAGTATGAATACCTTTACAGCTAAGACACATTGGACAAAATTTTAATGATAAATATTCTATTAAAAAGACAGAACACCTAGGAGTGCAGCTAGGGATAATACAGAGTTTAAAACATGGAAAAAAAAAAAAAAAGTCTCTTCTATTCCATTGTTTTTGCAGGTTAGTGCAGTCAGTGGCCAGGGTTTACATACTACCAAGAAGTATTCCTCTCTCTGTCTTAAGGCCAAAGAACAGATTTAAGTGATTCAGAAATCACCATCACATGCAGACAAGTAAGTTTCATTCTTCAATTATTCTTCAACAATTTTATTATACTTTGTTTAAATATTACTTTCCCTTTGACACAGGAAACAAACTGTAGAAAACTTATTTCTGCTATTCACTCTGATCTGTTTTCCTTTCTCACAACTGTGATCTCTATACATCACCATGATTTGCTGTATTTAAAGCAATTTGTGTTCTTATTTGAAGTGTTGCACCAGGGTTTTATACAAGTGGCAATTGTTTGCTTACTGGAAATAAATACTTGAATGTTCTCACTATGGTACATATGCTACTTTATTACAAGGAAGAAGAAAAAGCTGGAAATTTATCATCATCATGCAGGAGTTAAGAAACAGTTAAGATAAAAGGATATGCATTATATTACACCACATTTTGTAGTCATTCACCTTGTATCCAACAGGAAGATCCTGACAATCTTGAGAGCAGCCACTAACTTTTTTACTGAGGCATTCATTAACGTGGCAGCTTTTCTCATCTGATCCATCACTACAGTCTTCTTTCATATCACAGACATGGCTTTGAGGAATACACATGCCATTTTTACACATAAAAAAAGAGTTGTTACATGACTGCTCTGAAAAACAAACAAAAAAAGAGAGAACACTACTTGGTGTAGTCTATTAGTATTTGGAATAAATTTTCTTGTGGACCGGTTGCGATGTGTGCACATGAGATGAAAAAACTGTAAATATTAGTTTCTTATTGATAGTTTTAGAATAATTTTTACATTTCAGTATCTTTAGAGGTTTATTCCTCTCCTGCAAGATTTTGTAAATACGTCAACTCTACTAGTAATTTCTACATTTTTATTTTCATTTAATTGAGTTACCTCTGCACAAAATATACTTCTATAATTTGCAGAATGCAAAAAACATGGCTTCTCCTCCTTGTAGATGCTGAAGTGTTCATTAACATGACTGACTGAATTCTCATCTGCTTCTTGTCTGAGGGGACACACATACATGTGGTTTTTTTCCTATTTGGCAACACTTGAATATGTCAGCTCAGTTATATTCAGTTCCCTCAAATCAGAATCAGAGACTTATGTTCAAAGCAGGTCTGTTACCTTCCCTCAAAGCAAGTGAGCAATTTCCATCAAAATTGATGATAAAGACTGGGCTACTGTACAATAAAGGAGTAAGATCCAGACAGAACTGGTCTTTCAAAAAGCCACAGAATAAGATTTGAGATATACAGCAAACTTATGTGAGTAGAAAATACCAATAAAGCAAATAACATTTGGTCATTAATTTGCTAATAAAACCAGACTACCATTTAATACAGGAAGAGAACAATCTAACAGTCACTTCTCTTTGGCTTACTCCTGTGTGATGAGCATACTAAATATTTAGAGAGAGAAACTATAAACTTTATTATGGTAGTATCATCTTATTTAGTACTAACAGAGTGAATGCATTGATGTACCAGCAGTCATCTCATGCCAGAGAAAGTGGTGGCTGGAATTTTATGAGGTGAGGTTTGGGATGCTGAGGACTAACAACATATTCTCCTTGCAAGACACAAGAAATATCACCATGAAAACCCTGGAGATTTCAGCTGGGAGGTTTTACCCATCCTAAACCATTGATTTCCAAAAAGAAAGGCCAAACAAGTTATTAAAAATAAAAATACTAACCTGAACTTTTGCATTTTATGTTTATAGGTGCTTCATCAGAATGGTCTGGGCAGTCAAAATCCCCATCACATTGCCACTGGGAATTTAGGAGGCATCTCCCATCAGCACAGGTGAACTCTCCAGGAGGACAGTGACGATACCCTGGAAACAGAGCAATCAGTAACTGTCTACTTTTGACATAAAACTTTGCATACATGAGGCAAAATGAAAGTATCTTTCCTTCTGTAAGACACACAAAGGTTTATATGGATATACACATGTGCCTATCAAGAAACAGAGAAATCAAATGTCTCTTATACAGCACCATACAGCCAAAAAATAATTCCCACATATGTAAAACAAACTGGTGCAGCTCTCAATCAAATCCATTTTCTTTTAGGAGTAATTTAACTTTTTGCTATAACTAGACAATACCTTTAAAACAGACAGTTTAGAAACAACTACACCCAAGAAACATTTTTGCAATATACTTTCTAGCATATGCTTTCCCTTTAAAATATGTTGAGCAGTAATCATTTTACTACATATTCATGTAGTTTCTAAGATGGCCTCAAAATCAGTCTATATAAAATATCTACATTTTCAAAGTTAATGTGGATTTCTAGCAGCAAATTATAATATTTAACAAAGTAAAGAAACCACACACAACTATTTGCTTCTCAGAACACCTGGAGCCCTTAACCTAGAGTTCAAAACCAGCAGTAAAAAATTTTGACAAGTCAGCACAAATTTAGTGCTTTCTATTCAGTTTGGAAACATGAAGCTGAAAAATTCCTAGAGGAAAAGCAACTTCTACTTGTAATATATTTACTTGTAAGATTCAGTACACTAAACCACTGCTACAAAACTTATGTTCCTGTTTGAGAGAGTCAAGTGTAACTTTTCCTCTATTCTATGTGTATAAATTCTGCCTCAAACACTGCAGTCATTTATAGAAGCCTTGAAAGTAAGCACTGATTTAGTTTAAAACTCAAGGAAAAAAAATAAAGTAGCATAGATCATGCTTGAAAGGAGATAGGGTGGCTTGATATGGAAACACTGTATGGTTGTCTGAGAACTTTGAGTGGAAGATTTTACAGACCAACAGCTTCACCTCATGGCTGCAACATTTCACAGGTATCTCATCATCAGGAAGGTCATTACAAATGTGCAGAGCAAGGGCTTCTGCTTGGTATTGCCTCTGCTCTGGGTGACAGAACATAAAGAAACTGGAACCAGAAATTCCTTCCTATTCCTGGATTTGTCTTTTAATAGCCACATAAACGAAATACTTCATCTGCTTGATGTAATTCCATATGCTTGAATAGAGATTTTAATTTTTTTTTATTTTTCAAGAACATAAATACCTTACAGGTTGAGGCAGTGGCTCACCTAGCTCAGTATCCTGCCTCTTACAGCAGCAATAGGAAATGCAATCTAGGAAGAACAGATTTTGTACTTATGCTCTCCTCAGCTTGAACAGCTGCTATTTTATTGTCTACAAGTAATTAATAAGATTTTGATGGAACAAAATATTTATGAAAATTTTCAAAGACTAGAAAAATTGTGAACATTTAAAATCTGTTTAAATGCAAATTCCAATGCCAGTAAAACCTAGTTACTCCAAACACCAGTCCCCATTTTTATGCTATACCTGCATAATATTCCAGATAAAAAACAATAAAAGAAACTTCCTATAAAAATATATCCATAGTGAACACAAAATGATAGACTTTACATTTAAGAATACTTTTATATATTATTAGCAATCAACTGTAGGTCACAACTACAGCAAATGATCTGTCACTGTAGCTCCAGCTCCAAGTTAGTATCAAGTTGTATTCATTAACATATAATTTACAATCTAACATTAAAACAGTTTTAGAGAGCAAAGAGCTTTCTTTTTCAATAGTGACTCCAAGTATCCCCCTTGCAGATGGACTTAGAGTTAACAGCCTGAAATTTTTCTGTTTACTCCACTTTTGTTATACTTGCCACATTCCAGAGATTCATCTGATCCATCTCCACAGTCATCATCATGGTCACACACAAACTGTTTGGGAATGCAGACTTGGTTATGGCACATGAAAGCATTCTCATCACAGGTGTTATTAGGAGCTGAGGAAGATACAGAACATAAAAATGAATGACACTGAGATCAGTAACATACAAAGCCAGATTCTTGCAGAAAGAGAAAACAGGACTAGTTAATTGCAGTGGATATAATGGAAATTACAATAGCTTTTGAGTCATACAAAGAGAATTCAATAGAAGAAAGAGCTACTCATCACCAGAAAGACAGGTAAAGAAGGATAGTTAAAATCTCATGTAATCCAAGAGAGATTGGCTTCAGAAGTGGATGATGCTGCCTACAACTAACCTAAGGTCTACCTCTGAGAAAAGAACATTGGGATAGGACATAGAGATGTTCTTTCCATGTTACTCTGCTCCTGAATAAAAGCAGCTCTTTAAATCTGTAGA
Source organism: Calypte anna (assembly GCF_003957555.1). NCBI lineage: Eukaryota > Metazoa > Chordata > Aves > Apodiformes > Trochilidae > Calypte > Calypte anna. The sequence goes on along the minus strand of NC_044253.1, from coordinate 5,180,283 downwards.
TACTCAAAATATTGCTCAGACTGGAAATGGGAACTGAGAGAAAATGCATATATTGAACAGAACATATTTAACTATTTTAAATCTACACCATTTTAACATATATTAATAAATTAATCCCCTAATGAAACTGCTACTGAACTCCTGACACTTTTAATAGAAATATATCTCAGAAGACTGGGCATAATCATTTATAGGGCAAGAGATGTCACGATCTGAACAGTTAGCCAGAATAAATCAGACAGAACTGTATCTCTCTTTTTGATACACAACCTCCCTGACACGCAGGAGCATTTTCTTTAGAAAGAGAAATAAAACTTCATAGTCAATAAAATGCTAATTTTCTTTAGTAAACTTGCTGTATAATGTCTGTGTCATGAACCATGTACTGATCTTCAGCTGGTGTGCCTCAGTATATATTAAAAAAAGCAAACCTGATGATGTTAGGCTGATTAAAATCTTGAAGGATCTTGGTACGTGTGCTCACGTGGCCCACACACCTTATCTAAAAATCTTGGCAGTTTAAGGGTATGATACAGAAGACAGAAACAGTATGTGAATATTATAAAGCCAAAATTATCAAGAAAAGGGATACTCTCCATTTTTAACATGCAAACATACCACAGCCTGCTGTAGAGAGTTCATCACTTCCATTAGGACAGTCCCTTTCGCCGTCACAGAGCCAGTGCTGGGGGACACAGGCATGGGAGCCTAAGCAACTGAATGTGTCTGCTGCACAGGTCACTGAGCCTGGAAAAACATCACATGAGTCTGGGACCTGTTCTAACCAATTTTTTTTTATTTTTTTTTTAAGGCAATGGGTAATGGCTGAGGAACAGGGCTTTATTTTAATATAAAAGTGAAAAAAAGATTTTGTACTGTGCATGATGACAAATATACTGGCTAAGACTGGTTTTGACAGCAAAAATCTTGACAATCTGCTATTTCTTCCATTCTTCTCATGTATTCAGTCTCTTAATTTTCTGCAAGGCTGTTTAATTTGCCATGCCTCATAAAAACTATCCAGCAGAATAACCTCTCAAACCAATTTTAGTCTTTCTGTCTGACTGGGTGTTTGCAATCTGATCTTGCAGACCAAGTAATCCTCACTTCACTCCATGGCAGGAGGCTACAGGTATTCCAAATGTGCATGAATCAGCCCCATGGAGAAGAGAACATGTACCAAGTACAACAGAAGTGGGAGTAGGAAACTGTCTGACAGTCCTAATGCAAGTAATTCACATTGGTTATTTCACTTTTTTTTTAAAAATTATTATTTTTTAAGGCTTTTCTTCAAATCAGACTATTATATCCTAGGATTAATTTTACTTTTTTTGGAAGTAAACTTTTATGCAATCCCTCACACTGTAGCTAACTTCTCTTTTTGCTAGGGGGTAAGGGCAGAGAGATATCTTCCCTTTCAAACACACATTGCCCACAATGCTCCAGTCCTCAGCATGCCCTGAATACCACAAAAAACTGTATTGCAGGTGGATGTCAACTTCAAGTTAATGTAATCTTAATACAGTCATATTTTGCCATATTGGAACAGTATAATTTCCACCTTCATTCTTTACATTTGTTGACATTTCTACATCTGTGTTTAAGAAATTACTTTAACCACAGCTCTGAACATCAGCCAAAGAGATCTATTCTCTGCCTACTTAACACTTTCTGTAATGTCATCAACAATAAGGAAATTCTCCTTGTTGAGTGGACTGAGATAATTTTTGAGAAAGAAAAAAACACTGTTGACATTTTCAAAAAGGAAATCTTAAAATACAGGAGAGATACAACGGAACCAATCTATGAAATATCATGAAATTGTGACGGTCTGACTTGACATAAGGTGATTTTCTTTTGAAAAGAATTCACTAGCTCATTTTCCAGTCAACTCAACCCTAAAATTCAACTAAAATTTTCAATCCCTTATGCAATTGGAAGAGTTTGAGAAGAATTTGAATGAAGTACTATGCAATAATGCTTATAACTGTATGTACAAAAAATTTATGGGAACAGGAGAAAGACCTGCAGGAAACTCCCACAACTTCAGATTCTTCAGGCATCTGCTACTGAAATTCAAGCTCTGATACAAGGCTTTACTTGAAGAATGGGAACTGGACAGAAGTTTGGTTCTCCTTTTGCCACACTTTGCCATTCATACCTTCACTGCAAGGCTAGACCCAAATCACACAGACCCCACAAAGAGGTCTCTAGCTGCTGGTTGGAGTGGGCTGGGGGAAGGATATCCTTAAATACTCAACCTGTAGGCATATGTCCTTTGGAGATGCTGGACTTGTTCACCTTCCTGGATCACTTGGTACCTTTAGTATGCATGATCTGACATAATACAGAACTAAAATGATTCTACTTACCACAAATAGCATCACTCTCATCTAAACCATCTCCACAGTCATCCTCTCCATCACAGGTCCATTGCTTAGAGATGCATTTGTTTGCAGAGCAAGCAAACTGATTCCATGAACAAGATGAATCTAGGAATGACACCAGCCACTGCATTTGTCAGCTTCATATCAGTGGTGTTCCCTTTATATTTTCTAGCATAGTTTAGGAATCTCCACACTGCTCCTTTCTGTCTGCCCCAGTTGGTGTATTTAAACACAGTGAAATCGTAGGCTTGGCATTCAGGATGTTACCAGTTTGTCTGAGAGTTTGCATCCAACAATGCATTTAGTAAACTAGAAAATTATTAAAACAAATAGCAAACCATCCAAAATTCTTACATTTTAATATTTTCAAACATTTTGCTAGCTAGATGAGGACAAACATTTTAAAAACATGTCTGTTTTTTTTGTATTTCACATGGATGTTATAAAAATAGTGAAGTGCTTGATTTTGGTAGTAGGGCAGAGACTGCACAGTCCAAATTTTCCAACACAGTCTTCCTCTTGCTACTGCACTATTTAATTGCATCTTCAAAAGATTTCATGTTCTTTTCTCTTGCCTGTATTTGCACTTTGTTGTCCCAGTTACATTTTTGTATACATTGAAAATATTGGCATGCTTCTGCATTTCCAAACCAGTCTGCACAACTCTTCTAAGTACTATTATGACCTTTCCTCAAAACTTCTTTATGAATAAAAGTTTCTGATAGAAGCAGAGTCTAATATTAACAATATAAAGAATGCCAGTTAATATAATCTGAATTTAAAAGTAGTATTGTAACAATTATCTCGAAAATGGGTAGCAGAAGGGGAAAAAATACATATACTAAACCCCTTTTTCCCTTTCTTCCACCAGAACTGGCTAATAGGTTTCACAGTATTGCAAATAAGTATTTATGTGTGATAAAACCTGGAGATGTAAGCACTGAGTTACCCTTGAGGAATGTGATCAACACAAAAAAAACCCCAAACCCTTCTGATTTTTATAGTGCACAGTAGTTCCTAATTTTAGAGTTAGAAGGTGTATATACTCAATGGAAACTGCAAACCAAATCTGGGAGCATGTTGATGGTAAGTGGGTCATGAAGAGAGTCATGTGTAACTTCAAGTAATGCTCAGTGGTAAAAATAAAATTTCATAGAAAAACTGGATAACTTTTGCTGTTAGAATGCCATTTCATTACAGAAACAAAATATACCTGTTTAGGTAATCCATACAAATTCAAGTCAATAGATCAGCTCTTGCTATAAACAAAATCAGATTGCATTCCTTCACAACGAGGTAGTGATTGAGACTCTTAAGAGATATGAAACAGAATGGACCCTTAACATGGTTCACAGTTCATGCTGTATTTTTTTCATACCACTTTAGTTGATACTTTGGAGGCCATATGGCCTCCAGAGCAAATAAATGTCTAATTTCATGTCATACAGTTCTAGTTCGGTTACTTCTTGCTGGGGTCACAAGATATTGGTATGAACTGCTTCTATCTAAAAAATTGTCCTAATGAGGAATTACAAAAAAATAGTGAAATTGTCATCTCTTAAAGCAATAAAAATCTGTATACAGTTACATCTTTAGGAGACAAAAAAAATTTGATAGGGGTTTAATTCTGGCATGAGATTGGGCTTAAGATGTTAGTAGAGTACTAAACAGCTGAATCTGAAAATGCAGTATTGAAAACCTTTGCACATACTTCTAGATTTAATATTTGAGACATAAATGCACACTTCTTTCTGTTCTTACAGTGCATTAGTGCTTACAGAAATTAAAAAAAAATAAGAGAAAATGCTCACCACAGTGCAATTCATCTATTCCATCCTCACAGTCTTTCTGCCCATCACAAAGCCAGGTGGTCAGAATACATCTTCCACTAGGACAACCAAAATAATTTTCTTCACATGTGGGTTTGTTTTGAACTGTGATAAAATAAAGAATGTAATGTAAAATGGTCTCTACTAGTATGATTAGGAGCCTAATATATTTCTGCTAAATCTCTGAAGTGTTCATGTCTAAAAATGCAAAAAAGTATTATTTATAGTATTTGTGTTCAAATAAATTAGAAAATAGTGATGGCTATATAATTTAGAGAACTGAAATACTTCATTCATTTAGAGAAGAATCAGAGTATAGCTTCAACCTAAACTGAGAGGGAAGTATTTCAGTTTATCTGTTTTGAGCTCAGGTAGATTAGAATTGCTTGTTGTTTTACACCAGCTGAAGAAATTGCCCTTCTAATCTATCTGCCAGCATCTACAAGATAACCTAATTGTGGCAGTATTCTTATCATGTTCACTGGGAAAAGCTACAAATCTCATGCATGCACTGCCCAGCTGGAGTTACACCCCTGATGCTGGAGATGGAGATTCTGACTTTATCACCTTTCCTCTCTGTGACATTCACCTAAGGTTTTATTTTTATGAATGCTCAGAAAACAGAATGAGGAATGAAAACATTTCATAGATTTAGTTTCATGACCTAAGCACAAGTCTAATGAGTGGCACAGGTCATTTGCAAAATCTCAAGCAAGATCTTTGCCTGGGAAAGCCCAAGGAATAAGCACGACTTCCAAGCACTGGAGATCTCTGCCAAGGGTTCTATCACTCCTTTAATGTATTTGGGCTATAAGGGAGGATGCCTCCCCCTTAAAAAGAAAATTAAAGTTATATTTAAAGCTTCTATAGCTGCATGAATAGAAAAAAATAAAAATAAAGAAATGATATGGCTATGATGATTGGGTAAATCTTAAAAATTGCCAAATTAAAGCCACCCCTGAATTAATATTTTGCCTTAATTTTCTGTAAGAACATTGACACTAGGAAAAAGACTGGTACTGGAAATTATCATAATAATAATTTTAAAAAAAATTAAAATATTGCAAAGTTGGTCAGTTTTGAATGAAATGTCACAGGAAATGGAAGTCAGATGTAGGTGAATTGGATTGGTATTGTTTCCAAGTAAAGGGAGGAATGATCCAGACAATTAGTCAAACAGTAAAACAATGGAACTTTTTGACACACATTTTAAAGATAAAATAAAGTATTAAAGATAAATGGATGATGGAATAAAATGCAAAATTACTTATGCAAGATTAGTTTACTAAAGCTATAGCATACTGCCCTTAAGATTTTCTTTGGTATAAAAAAACACAACTACAGACAAAGGAAATACAGTAATTCTAAGCTATTTTGAGCTCAGTGAATCATTATATATAGCAAATTCAAATTAATTGATAGCTAATCTGGAGAATATGGAAATTAGAACTGAAACTATATTTTATTGAAATTATAATTATTTTTTTTTACTGAAACTACAATTTATTATACATCTGGTATACAGAAAGAATGAAAGTTCTTAATGTCACATTGATGGACACTAATGCTCAAGTTCTAGGTTCCTTCTGGATCCAGGTAATATTTTTATTAATAAAGTTGGCACAACCTAGATGAGAATCCTAATAGAAGCTTCTTGGTGACACAATGGAATTATTACACAGCAAAGCAGAATACTAAATGGGAATAATCAGGTTATGTTAATTAGTAGGCAAAAAAAGGATGGTATTTAGAATACAATTAAAAGCTTTATTTCTACAAATTGATAACATTTATTAAAGAGTAAATATTTATTTTTAATAATTATTAATTCTTAGAAGAAAGAGAGAGGTATTGGCCACAGGAAGACAACGACAATTGAGCACAACTCAATTATGAAGACAAACAAAAGATTAAAAGGAAAAAGTAAGACTTTATCTGCTCTACTGGCCTGGAATACTCCAGAGAGATCCAGGTTGAGGTGACTTAGATGACACAGACAGATATCCCTGCCTTGAAAGCAGGAATTCTAAAATGCTTTGTCCTTTTTGCCATTACAAGAGTAAGGATCTGATTACTGAATGCTACAAGGTCTTCCTCAGCATAAGAAGAGGTATAAACTGGAGTGTATTTAGACAGAAATTTAAAGAATGAATGAGATTTTGAAAGAATATAGAAACCAGAATACTATAAGAAAAAAATACTATTATTTTTTTCTTTTTATAGATTTTTGTATAAAAGCTCAAGGTGCAAGAGAGGAGATGCAGGCTTGATGCCCACAGTTTCTTATTTTAATGAGACTTTCCTAAAATGGGCATAATCCTGCCAATATGCACCAATAAACCTGCATTATTTAATCAATTCTCATTCTAAATACAGTTTATCACTTTCTTATTTATAGGCATGTGTACATATTGTACTTAATGTTCTCAAACTTCAGTGAGAGGTTCTGAATAATAAAGGAGCAAACACACAAATGCCATCCTTCATTAGGTGAGAATTTAATATTTTGAATAATTCATTGGCAAACATTAAATTTGGTATCAAATGTCAAGGATTAGGCTAAGGATTGTATATACTTTACTTTTTCTTGATGCTATTGGTTCTTTGCCCATCTCTATTTTAAGAAGCTTTTCCTATGATTCATTTTGCAACACCTTAACCTTATGATTTATTTTTTTCCCTACATAACTGTATTTTGTCCTTCCCATAAGAGAGGAGGAAAAGACAGAGAATATGTAGAGAAGTAAATACCTCTTGCTTTTCTGAAAGACTACAATCTCAGCCCTGGGACTGGGACTCAAGTGTCAGCTCTTTATTCTAGCTGAAGACCAGAACACCCACAAAAGCAATAACCCTGGATTCTTACCTTGGCAGCCTAACACCCTAGCACCTCAACAAAATAAAAGAGAAAGTCAAAAAATTAAACAAGAAACAAGTAAAAACATCCACTAAAGTCAGAGCTAATAAAAGTTTCTCAGTGTTGAAGCTTGATGAGCTTGACATTTTAATGACTGATGCTTTACTTAAATAAAAATGATTAATGACAGACCTAACCTGGAGATAATAGAAAGCCAGAGATAACAGTTTTTTTCAGAGAAATGTATTAGTAATTTGTAACAATTTGCATAATCTAATGAAACACAAAATAAAGATTGGTGAAAAAAATTGCATTCAGTATTATATTAATCTCTGTACTACATAAAACTATATAGACTGAATAAACATTTTTTCAGAGCTATTTGAAAAAAGAACCAGAAATATATGAATATATTGTTCAAAACAAGTAAATTACTTTTTTCTCTTTCAGTTACCTGGGCATTTCAGTTCATCTGTATAATCTCCACAGTCATTAGATCCATCACATATCCATTCTGGCAGTATACAAAGGGAAGTTGAATTACAACTAATAAATCCTGAAGATTTTATTCCAAGTTTGTAGAAGTAAGCACAGTTTGTATTATCTGAAAAGAAACGGTAAATTACTATATTACACCTAACACAGACTGAGAGCCTTATAGCTTGGTTTTTAGGTTTAACTTGAGTTTGTGCAAACCATGCAGCTGCTGGTACCCAGCTAGTAATGCCTGAATTAACTGCTAGCTAATAATGAATAATCATGGAACAGATGCTATGAGGAAGCCCAGACAAACACCAACTTACTGCAGTTCTTTTCATCTGAAGCATCTGCACAATCAATGATCTGGTTGCACTGTGCTGATTTTCCAATGCAAATCCCATCTGCACAACGGAATTCTGTTGAAGCACATGTTGAATCTATAACACATGGTTAGAAAAGATGTAAATTTGTGTACTAAACAGACTCTTCAGATGTACACTGCATTTATTGTGTTTAAACCTAATACCTATTAGGATGAGGCCTTCAGAACACACTGTTCCTTCCCAAAATTCAGTGGAAACATAAGGTCTAATAAACTTGAGAGCAAAAGTTTTTAATTTTTAAATTAATTTTTTGAGTCTAAAATTAGTCTCTCTATAGATAATTAAATTTAATTAGACATAATCACTGTGTGAGGAAGAAAGAAATCCTTTCTGGATCTCTCAGATTTCTTTCATGTAAAACCAGGTTGGGGGTTTTGTCTCTCTATTTGTCTCTCTACTCATATTCAGCTGAATGATTAAAAACCATGTAGTGCTTTCAAAAAATGCTACTTACTCCAGCTAAATAGCTTTTAGCTATTGAATAATTTCCCCTTCAGTATTTCTGGATTGTAACTAAGGATTTGTGTTGTCTGCTAGCCAGCCTTTATTCATTCATTGGCTGAATCACAGATATAGATATTCATGTTTCAGGAAATAAAAAGAAAAACAATTTTGATATTAAAAGGAGAATGACTCTGGAATGTTCTGCATTCAACACAGGCACTGCCCTGCATCTGAGAAGCAAAGCTACTTCAAAAAAGAAAATTGCAACAGATGCAGATAAGAAATCACCCATCTTTCAACCTTCCTGTCTCTGGTAAAGACCCTCTCTCAATTATTACTTAACAGAAGAAGCAGCAACTGTATTTTCTGAGTTTTCCATAGCCAAAACCACTCTTTTAGAGAACTGTAGGTGTAAACCAAAATGGGTCTTAATATCAACCCCACATATGCTCACTCAAATGTATCAGTGTGCCTCTTTTTGAGTTATAACAAAACAAATCTCAGCAGCCGTAATCCTGATAAAGTTATATGTGGTTTTTTAGCTACCTCAATTTACATATCAATTAATTACAAAGCAATACTCTGTGATCACCTTGGAAGCAACTGTCATTTACCTTTACAGTCAAACTCATCAGAATTGTCCCCACAGTCATTGACACCATCACAGACTTTGTCACTTGACACGCAGCGGCGATTAGAACAGGGCTTGAAACCCTTCCGACAGCCTCTGTTTTCTGAAAAATTAAGCACAAGCACATCATTTCATTTAGACACCTGATACATAATAAAAGTAGCCTTTTAAAACCAAGCAATAATTCCATTTCTTTTTTCCAGTCTCAACCTTAGCTGTTATTTGAGTGTCAACCTTGGAGGAGCTGGACTCTGTGAAGCTTATGGGCCTGTTCCAACTTCTTGAGTTGGCTTTGAACACAATAGATGGGCTTAAAGGACATCAATTTGGACATTTGGGAAACAAAGAGCTACCAAGGCAGTGATATGATTACAAAACAAGATACAATCAAGAGTTACAAGCACATGGGTGACCAGTACATTTAGCATAGCATGCAGGATACATGAAATCACTAAGGTGATTCCATGATTTAGGAAAATTTTTTCAACAGCCATGTTTTAGACACTGCAGCAGGAAAGCTCAGTTGGAAGCAAAACACCTGGAGTTGATTCAGTTAGTGATTATTAGTGCTTGGGAAAAATAAAAGTCCCTTTGGAAAAATATGGAAGTAGACACCCTAGTAACTAACGTTGTAAGATGAAGAATGACTGGTGTGAAGAACAATATTTTAAACCTAAGCAGAAAATTGGGTGGAAATATGTCTATTACACAGATATTTTTGCATTTTATAATCCTTCCATTTTAGTGTTTTTTACTCCACAGCCAGAAAGAATCTTATTAAATACAGAAAACTAAATCAATATTGCTAAATTAAAGCAGAAAATACTCCATTTTTCATCTTTGAAAAAGATAGCCAGCTGTGGGGGGGTTTTGTTTTGTTTTGGAGACAGAAATACAAGAACTTTCTGAAAATACAAGTCAGCTAATACATTAAGTTTGTGCAAGGAAAATATGTTTAGGTATATGTAATTCTACCCATATAGTGCCAGGGCTTTTTTAATTTGCAAGTTGGGACTTACTGTGCATCTTGGCAAGCAGTTGGTGTAAATAAAAGAGAAGAGGCAGAGAAAAGAATGCAAGAATGTAAAACTAAAAAAAGAACATGAAGGTGAAACATCTGGAAATGCTTACCACAGTAGAAAAGTTTCTCATCAGACTTGTCCTTACAATGAGCAATGCCATCACAAGTCAGCTGGTAATCAATGCATTCACCATTTCCACACTCAAACTCAGAATAAATGTTGCAAGTAGAATTTTTAGCTAAAAAGAAAACATATTAACACACTTAAAAATAGCTTTTACACCTGGTGAACATGAGAAAAATGATGGTTGCATTTAAAATATTTCCTAGACAATATCTCCTGTACTTTGACAATCTAAGTACAGAATGGCATCAGAAATGCAAAGATTCCACCAGAGCCTGCAAGACTTAAAATGTATTGATATTAAGCAGCACTGAAGACAGGTATCCAAATTATAAACTATTTTCAGAAATTTTATGTTGGGGTGAATTCCAAACCAAGATGAGAGTCTACAACCATATCCAAATACCCATAAAGGACCATGCAGTGCAACAACTCCAAGGCAGCAGCACTGATAAGATGATGGTATCAGCTATCTTCAGCCCACATGGGACTCTCCACAACCCCCACTTGTATGCAAATGCTTCTTAAGAGATGCTTAAAAAAAAACCTCTTCCATGTAGTAAAGCCAAGACAAGAAGTAAACACCATTACTTAGCAGTTAATTGGAATTTTCATCTGTTTTGTGGCACTCTGCAGCTGCTCACTGTGTACCCAGGTTCCAGCATCAATGAAGAAAATGCAGAAAACCTGCTCTTAATTTTGCTTCTTTTTATTCACAAAAAAAGTCATGTCAACTTTTTCTGTTCTCATCATCTCAGAGCGGATGTTTTAACTATTCTTTTAAAAGATAAGATGACCATTTAAACTTCTGACTCCTGCTTTCTCTTTCATATAGATTTTCTATGAGTTCAGATAGAAATTAAAAGAAGTATCACAGAATTTACACAAAGCTCTCTGTCCATAAACTTTTTGATAGTAGTACAGTTACTTTATGACTGTGGTTCTAAACAAAATATTAAAATTGAGAAGAAGGAGAAGTATATAGGACAACTCAAAAGGAAGAATAGGGAAATTATACCTAACAATTACATTTTTTCTTATTTCCAATACAATTACTTCATCACAAATTCTGGAAGAACTGATGCAACTGATGCAGAACTATCTGCAAAAGTCCAGCCTATATAAATTGAAAATCCTTAGCAATTCCTGTACTCTGCCATGTTCTATTTCCTAGACAAATGGATGGGAGAATGCTAGCTGAGTAAGTGACAAACATGACCCAGAAGACCAAGCACAGACTGGTGAGAAATGGAATTTTGGGAAATTTTCCATCTCCAAGAGGTCTCTTGAACGATCAAAATCAATAAAGCCTGACAATGTGGGAGGATGAAATAAGGCGATTACATAGGCTTGGTGGTCAGATTCCATCTGTGGGAAAGAGAAAACATTTGTCTCTACTGGAAAATATCTCTTTGTAAAGTCTTAATTAATATCTTTGAACCATTACCAATCAGATACCTGTTCATACAATCTCAGTGGATCACTGGATTCTGAAACAGTGTTAGAGTTTAAATTGAAATCTTTATCACTGCAAATCATCTGTAAAATCCATTGTATCTCAATTATACAGCTAGGCAAAGCATTTTTTGAGTAAGAGCTGTAAATGTTATGCAGGTTAGTTGTGCACCATACTGCATCTTGGCTCCAGATCAGCTGTGTATTCCCTTTTGTGAGCTGTAACCCACAAACTTCCATATACTGAATTACAGAACCAGTTCTCCCTGTGAAACCCCAGTGACTTTATAATATACTGTGTAAAGACTTAGTTAACAACAACACAGATGTGTGAGCCAGAGTTAAAGGTAAAAAAGGTGAACTATGAAGTCTGTGGAAGTGCAGAATAAAACTAGCAATTCACACATTTGTTTTGGGTATGTTGCTACTTACAGGAAGATTATAGTGATTATATGCAGAATTAATGGATGCATCTGGTTTCATTTAATAGCAAGATTGTAGGAAACTAAGCAAGAAGCAGAGCTATGAGTCCAAAACAAACATAGCAAAAGAAATCACAGGATTCAATTAGCTTAGTATAAAACTACAGGCTCCTCACAAAGCTATTGTAAAAACTGGGGTCTAGTCCAAAGGATGCCTTAACCCCATTTAAAACCACGTGAAGGTATAATTCTACCCTTTCCCTCACCACAGGCTGCTGTTCTCACCAGTTCTTCTCTTTAACTGGTTCTAGTGATCTTGAAGCTGAATGAGCTCTGCTCGCTGACCCCATCCTATTCTTCCAAATTACCAGCACATGCTTCCATGTTCATAAGCATCAGTTCTGCACAGGGACAGTGCAATGCATGACCATTTATTCTGAACCACTTCTGAACTTCAAAAAAATAGTTTTCTCACATTTTCTTTATCGTGTGCTGAGAGATATTGGTTCAGAAGCTGCATTGGAAGATAGGAGAACTCAGAACAGTGTAATACAGAATATTCTCCAACAAACCAGTTTCCAAGGTGTCTGTCAACTTAAGTGAGACATTTCCCAATTACTAAACAACCAAATTGTATGTATGATTAACAAAACACTTGGTTAATAAGTTATTTTATATGGATAAGGACATGAAATGAAAATATTTGTACTCAGCAGAAACAAATTGCAATTAAGAATGTTCAGTAAAACACAACTACTCAGACTGGTATTTTAGAACAAGTATTAATGCTTTTTAACCCCACAAAAGTCTTATGAGATATAAAACAACTGAAAGCCTGGAATGCACCCAAATGCCAGATCAATTTTTACAGTGTATAGAAGCCATAAATTTAATGGCTTGGGTCAACTGTCTTTGCTTTTGATAGTCAACTGCATCCCAGCAGAGAAAAGCATTGTGGCAGGTAGTATTACTTACTCACACATCTGTTATCATCTATCAGGATTCTGTCCCCTCGACATGAACAGTTCACTCGTCCATCAGGAGTCAGAAGGCACAAATCATGGCAACCTCCATTCATTTGTGCACAAGGAGATAATTCACCTGAAAAAACAAATTTAAGAAGATGAACTCTGTTTTAGCAAATTTGCTTCAGTGGTCACTGTCTTTGAGAGAGCAATGAATCTCTTATCTCAGAATCATGGGCAATTGACTAGAGTTTTATAAGTCTGATGAAAATGCCTTAGATGGTAGCATACTAAAGAAAAACACTTTCCTTGAATTTAATAATAATAAAACCCCACAACATTTAAAACTGCTGAAATTTGACAAGAAATGATTTATCTGTTATCAAGTGAGCACAATGACCACAGCCAAAAATAGCCATGCTATAGTATTTATGTACTTTGGAAAGCTTACACGACATCTTTTGTTACCAGTTCCTACAACAAACAAAGAATTTATGAAACACTGCATAACATTTAACTTGGCTAAAACCAAGTAAAATTATTGAATCATACTGTAAAGAATAAAACAGTGTATCTTGCTTTGTTACTTACAACTATTTGTATCGTTGGCAACAGCAATGATGCCCATTGGCTGATGTGGGATATCAGAACGAAGGATTTTGGTATCTCCTCCTGTATATTTACTGGAACGCAGAATAGCTCTCCTCACTCCATCTGACCAGAAGATATAATCATCATATACAGCCAGGCTGAGAAAGGTACCTGGTCCAGATTTGACAATTACCTAAAATAAGTAAAGAGAAACATAAGGAAGAAGCTTTGAAAGTGCAAACTGTAATTCTCATCACTTCGTACTTTTAGATAAAACACTTAATTCTTCTATACTGACAGCACTGAAATAAAATAAAAGAACTTCAGTAAATTAACTTCTGAAAGAAAAGAACTTAAAATGCTTTAAAAAGCTGCTACAAGGTTTAAGGTAGTATTAACTGATACCTCCAAGTTTCAGAAATCCAGACATCTATTCCTTAAGTAATAAATCACACTTTATCCAAAAGTGCTTGTAAAAATACCTGCTCAGCACACTACCTGCTTAATAGCCTGAACAGAAGGGAGGAAAAGGTGCTGTAGCATGATGCCATTTCATCACAAAGATCTGGAAAGATTATTATTTTTTTTTCTTCAGTAAAACATTTGAAAACAGAAGTTAAATAAAGAATGAGAAAGAAATTTGGTACTCAAGAGAGCACTTGTGAGCTTACCAGCTCCTCGTTCCTGTCACCACAAAGGAAATTAAAATAATTTCTAGTCTAGTTTTAGGCTGGGTTGTGTAAAAGAACAGAGCCAATCACTGCTACACTAAAAACAATCATGCTTTGGATGCTGATCGTGAATGTCACAATTACTCTGAATAAAGACTGTATTTTCATCATTGTCATATCTTTAATGCATGGATTTTCTTTTCATTTATTGTATTTTTCAAAAATACCTTCATAATAACTTGAATTGCAATCACATAGCAAAGGATACAAAGGACATACTAAAATACCCCATTTAACATGAACAGTAAAATCCTGTTCCCATAGAATTATCCAAGCAAGACATGAAAAAGTGCTTCCTCTTGTACTATTAATTCTTGTTTCTCCATGCTAGAAATGAACATATTTAAGATACTGAGAACCAAAATCTAATGCTAAATTTGTAGTGTTCCAGCTGCTACTTAGCTTTGCAGTTCAGCTGAATGATGTATTAAGGAACTGTTTAAACAGGCCTATAATTTTCAGTGCCATTCAGATGGAGAGTATATACCTCTACATTATTACTGTATTAACCATGTTGTTTGCAGCTACACAGGACTTCTTTTAAACATCATAAATGACAAACCTCATTTAATGCTACATTTATATCTATCTCCTAGAATTTCATGGAATCCTGAGATATTATAAATAAAATTAGAGATTATTTTTGTCTTTTCATTAATTCCTTTTTTTCCACTTAATTTTTTCCAGACTACCAACACTGCACATCAAGATATTTCAGCAAACTGTTTCAAACTAATAATGTTGGATCTTGAGTCAACCAGCTACCTGGTTCACTTGGATTAAAGGATTTTATTGCAATTGTATAGGGGATCACTTTAAGGTTTAATTTTAGCTTCAAATTACTTTAAAGAACTATTTAAAAAAGGTAACTCCTCAATATTTATGGAGTGAACTCCCTAGAACAAAAACTAATTAAGCAGGGGAGTATTTCATTCCTGATACTGTTTCTGGAAATTTAAAGGCAAATGTTAATGGGAAACATGGACATTTGGAAAGTTGAGAAATAGAGCTTCATTTTGATGAGATTTGCAAAAGAAAAGAACTAAGAACAGAAGACTCCTGGTGCAACTGATGTATTTATACCACCCAACAGAGAAAATTAAAATATCCACCACAATTTCACTTCTAGTACCATCATTTTCCAAAATTACCCACACCATTTTATCTGCTTTGCAAAGAAAGAATAAATTGATTAAAAAGCGTGGAGTCTAACAAAAAACTAGCATAATAGGGGGAATAGGAGAAGCAAAACATCAATTTAATTTTCTAGGTGGTAAACTGCAGATTATGCCAATTATCTAAATTTTTACTAGCACCTCTTGCTGGTGTAGCTACTAATACTGCTTAAAAGATCAAAGGGAAGCAGCACACTGGTGAAATAATTTCTCTATGGATATTATGCTCAACTGTATTTCATTTCTAGACAACCATCCAAGCTTATTAAAATATCTGCCTGCTAGCTGACACTATTTTCCTTTGGGTTAGTTTTCATATCTGATTATTTATGAGTATATAGAGAATACAGCAATGTGACACCTGAACTCAGAAACATATTCAGGATCTATGTCTTTCTGTAACTGCTCATATGTTCAGATCTTTGTGAGAATATTTTCTAAGGCTTTTTAGCACATTCTGATTTTAATTAGTTTAGACATCCTATATATTTGTTAATATTCAGCATGGTTTGTCTCAATTCTGGATACCTCAGCCAATTTCACTCCTATTCTGCTCTAGTTTCTCAAGGGAACACTGATGTCCCCATGAATACCTTCCAAGACCTGACCAAAATAACCCTGCTGCTCTCATGTTTTTACTACAAATAAATACTATGACACGTCTGAAAAGTAATTTTAGATGTCAATCAAAGTTTTTCATAAATGGATAGCAACACCTTTAACTTCTATTTCTGCATTTAGTAGTTAGAAGAAAAGCTTTGATACAATTCACTGAAGGTAACTGAAGCTGACTACTGACTTTGGAGCTTGTTTAATTGCTTGAATACAGAATAATAATACATGTTCTTGAAATTGAAAGTAATATTTCTGTAAGTTTGCAATTACACAAAGGGTGTAATTAGTGGAGAGGTCTCTAAAACTGTATTGAATTTAACAATTACACCTCTAGGCCATAAAACCATAATTGAGACCAAAACATTCCAAGCAGGATGTTAGAAACCAGACTTCTATTTATTGAATTTACATCTAGGTTCTTGATAATTAAAATGTTACAGAATAAACTGAAGAAGAAAGGGGAGAAAATAGAAATAGCTCACAACTGAATGGAAAAATAAATCTGACATATCAAATCAGCTTTATTTGCTGTTGCCTTTGTCTCTGTGTTGATGAACAAAATGTTACAATTAAAACACTAAGTGGCTAAACAGTTGTGGCCACAATATTAAATATTCAATATTAAATTCAACTAGGGGCAGGAACAAAGATGTGAGAGAAAGGGGAAAGGATTGTGAAGGAAAATTGCAACTTCTGTTTTTTTAACAGGAAGACCTGGCAGAGCAGAAGAAGAATTTTTTTTAAAAAATCAACTCTGTATATCTTCTAGGTAATAAAAAGCAAGTAAAAAATCCAAAACAAAACCAAAAAAACCCAAAAACCTTCCCAAATTGAAAGAGTTCTCCAGCAACAAAATACTGTTACTAAAATATCACAAAATCAATAAACTCTAACAAGCCTTCTAGAAGAGTCAACTCAATAATACTATATTATTCTCTACCCATTCCTTGTACTAGATTATTGTGGTTATAAGATGCTGCTACCTGGAAGCAGATTCATTGCATTACCATTAGCATTTCATGGTCTTCTATACAATTCCTCCCTTTGTTAACCAAATGGAAACTAGAAATCAAGGAAGCAGATAGTGAGGAAAAGGATATTCTGTAGAAACAATTTTTGAAAGGTGGCTGATGAAGTGCCTGGCTGAATCTCTTCACCATGAATAACCTCAGCCCACCAGAATGTTGAAGAGATTATTACTTATACTATTTTGAAGTTATAGACCCAGAGATGTGTCAAGCTGGGCAGCACGATAGTGCTGGCAAAAGCAGCAGCAGTCACTGAAGGACTTCCATGTTGTGAAGTAGAGGTTTTGTATAATGTTTAGAATCAAGATATAATTAAAAGATAAACCTTAAGGAATAATATGAAAGAAGAAAAGATACTAATGCCACTTTTACCTCCCAAATGACAAACCCAAACCAAACAAACACAAAGAAAATCACCAAGCTGCCTTCTCTATGTTATTCTTGGGTATGCAGGTGGATCCACTGCAAAGGAAACTAGAAACAATTTTCACAGCAAATATATAGTCAGAGATGCTATACTTTAGAATCCATATGACTTTGCTTTATCCATTTTCTGATACAGTTTGTGCATCTGAAAACATTAGTGAGCTGCATTAATTTACACAAAAGAGAACAGAAGGAGTAAGGAAAAAATGCAAAGCTATATGCTGCCTCATGATGGCTTTATTTCTGTTCTGCTTTAACAATCTTGGATCTCCTGTTTTGTTTTGATAAAGAAATCTTGTCTCTATATAAATTCTACTGGATTAGATTCCAGGAAAACATATAATACTTATTTAAGATGCAAAAAGGTTTCAAACCTTATATGAAGGATTTTTTTTACATTAATTGATATGACAGTGAGCTGATGTATCAAACATCTTGTAGAGCTTGGAATTGAAAATACAAGCCAGAACATGTCCTTCATCTATTTTATCATACACTTTGGAGGTACAAAATACCTGAAAGAAAGACTTCATGAAATGTAAGATATGAAGAGCTAAATATGCAACAAAATTGTGAGCACAGATCAACAGCCTTCAGCTTAGTCCAATCAAAAAGTCTACTTGAGCTGAAGCTAACAGAGCTCTCAAGGACCAAATCTATTATGATAAAAGATTAATGGAGTGTGATTGGATATATCTGAAAATGGATAGTTAGAAAAAAAAAACCAAACCTAGGAATTGTAGAGTCTAAAGCATTGCACAAAAGATTTTCTAGTGCATTCAGAAAAGTTAGGCACTGCAATGAAAATTATAATTGTTCTTATGTAAAGCAGAACATTTTTCTACCTCATTTACTGAAGTTAATTCTACATTTTTTTCAAGCTGATATAGATCATTTAGACCAAGTGATGCTTCAGGCTCAATAGCAATGCAAACAGATTTTGTGTTGAGGATGTGTATCTCCAAAAGGTCATCCAGAGATTGGAATGTGTTAAGTAAACAGAGCATTACTTGTAGTTTACAAGTGTTTACAGTTTTAAATCTAATATACAAGGAATATTAGGAGAAAACTCAGGCAGCTCATGATCTTTCTGCAACACTTTCATTTTAAAGATGCTACAAAATGCAAAGGAGCATATTCACAATTAATATGTTTGGGATTTTTGTTTTACTTACATATCTTTGAGATCCATCATATTCACATCTCTCAATTTTTCCCAAGCTACCATCTGAAAAGTAAAGTTTCTCCGCCCTATGATCAATGGTAAGTCCATTTGGTGTCAGAATATCTGTACTAATGATGACCTGGGCATTTTTGCCTGAGAGGGTAGATCTCATGATGCTTGGGAGCTGCTCATTCCAATTAGTCCAAAACATTAAGCTGTATTAAAATCAGAAGAACAAACAAATCCATAAGATACATTTTATAATTTAATTCTCTATGAAATGAACAACAGAGAAAAACATATGCCTTTGTAGACAGTTATGAATGGCATCTCTAAGTAATTGTGATGATCAGTGGTGAATAAGAAAATGTCCTATAAATTTTATAAATTATAGCAGTTTCTTAGTTCATTAACTTGTATGGAAGTACAGATTTTTTTTTTCTCTACTGGTCTGATCATGTCTAAATAGTAATATACAATTACAGATTCTCTCGTTGCAGTCTTCATGAGTATTTACATGGTTTACTTATGATATCTAGATAAATAGTATTTTTAAAAAAAGTATAAACTCGTTATTTGCCCAAGCTGTACATGAAGTCACATGTGGGAAGAATCTCCTTGTATACCCATGCAACAGTGGATGTTTAGCTATCATGAATTAAAAAAAGAACATAAGGCAGAAATTTAACCCAGCCTTCTAAAAAAACCTAAAAAAGTAGAGGTTGCCTCTCTTCCATATTTACAAGAGAAGATGAAAGTAACTCAGATTTTAAGATCCTTCCTAGCAAAAGGCTGAAGACAAAATATCCTCTTATTATCTTAGTAGGAAATACAATTCAGAGTGGCAGGAGCTACATTAGACTTATTTCCACGATGTTGTTCACACGCACCTTAAATGTACAGCTCTTGTTATTTAATTTTATACAACACTGATCTTTGTGATAACCACATGGGCCTATCAGCCTGCACATAAAGAAACTCAGATGCCTGCTCATAAAGGTTTACATGAATTTTAATTTTATTTAAGCAATGAGAATATAATGTCTCACAGAAGAAATCAGGAATATGATCACTCTTTTTCATTTACATTTAGCTCACGTGCATTGAAATCAGCTTAGTTATTTTTTAATGGCATGAAAATGGAAGGATTATTTAATCTGAAACATAAAAAACATATAAGCTGTTGCATCTAAACTCCATAATTTCTTTAAAAAATCAATACTTACATTTTTCCCCTAACCAAACAAATCTAGTTAACCTTCTTAGAGTTCAGCAATACTGGTTGACTGAAACAAAGAAGTGCTGCTGTGTCCCTGACATTAGGTAGAAGTTAAAATCTGCTAAGAAAGATATAATACATACTTTTGACATTCATCAAGAGCCAAGACGTGTGGATGATCATCTTCAGCCATGGTTATTACTGCTTCCCTGTTGAAAGCTCCTCGGCGCCTCTGGTCAACAGTGTGTCTGGTGATGGAGGATGTGGTTGAACTGGTCCAATAAAGAGTGTCCCAAGCTCTGTGATAAGCAAGTCCCTCCACTGACCCAACATCTGGAAGAGATGGTTACAGACAGGGCAAATAAAACTCCTTCTAACAAGACATTTGGTTTGCTTTCTCCTCAGCGCTCATCCCGCAGAACCACAGAAGGATTCAGCCCCTAGACTATGTCAATTCTTTTATTATTTCCTTTTTATTATTATTTTTTTGTTTAAATCAAAACCTTATTATGTCATAAACTTAAAAAAAAATAATAAAGCAGGATCACTATTAATAATCCTGAACTATATTTGTCAGTGCTAACACTCATTAAGTGAATATTTTTACTCCTGTGTCCCCAGATAATACATTAAGAAATCCTGAGCATTTATTCAAGACAGCAATAATTTAGTCACAACTTCAAATATAATGTAACCCAAGTCTTGGGCATGTTTTCACTAATTACTTGTTTCAGTTAGCATTATCTTTCCATGTATTTTCTAGCACAGATACACATTACATTAACAGGGATCAAAGTGTCCTTGCTGTTATCCACTCTGCAAGCTTTTGTTAAAAAAACCTGAAAAAAAAAAAGAAATAAGGCCAATTCTGAAGGTCTCAGTATTGTTTTCATAAGCCACAATACCATATTCTGCTTCTAGACAAAAACCTGAGAGCTAGAAACAAAAGCAAATATTAAAATAAGAATCTCAAGTATATATTTAATGTCCAGAAAAGACAAATGGTATCCAATTCCAATATATAAAAGTGACACGCTGTGAGAAATAGGAGTAATTATTTCCTACCATTATTTCTGAATTACTATAAAAATGTATGTTGATTATTTCACTTATAATTTTGTTAGAAACAGATAATTTTAGACCAGAAGGTTCATGGAGCTTATTAATGAACTACAGACACAAAACCCCAGAAATATAATAAGCAGTACATTATGCTGGTTATTACAATTTACATTTGGCTTTCTAGATGTAATTTTTAGTATGCAATTCATACACATGGAATAAAAAGTCACAAAATACATTTGGTCACACTGAAAGTGCTAATGCTAAATCAAAACTATAAGACAAGTAAATATTTCTGTTCTTTATACTTCTCTTTCTAATGCATTTGGAGATGATCTCACTATATTTTCAAGATATATCTGTAAAGAAAACTCAGTGACTTGTCTTAATAAATAACAGGGGAAAAAATACATTATTCTCCTTATAGGGAGGTATATATATATAAAATGGGGTTTTCTCCTTATGAAGAAAGATATACGTACACATACAATTACAACAAAGAAATGACTGAGTACATTATGTAGGCAAAATCTCAGTTTATCAGAATTATCAGTGATAATTCAATTTATTTTTTAGTTTTTATTGGGTTTAGAATAAAATAAATTTGGTTTGTTGTTATTCTTTTCTTTTGGAGGTTTGTAAAAACTCATAAATCCTTTCATCAGTGATAAAGCAGGTGCCACCTGAGGACAGAAATGGACCTAGAAATAGTCCTTTAGTGGTTTCTTCAAATGAAAACCTACCAGAAACTTGCCAAAGACAGGATACTGGAGAAGACTCCAAAGCAACTGCCTTCTAGTGTTATATCCTTATTGGTTTGCATTGACATTATTTTATATTTACTTATTTCAGAGTTCCTTAAGGAACAGTCTAGATTGGTTTGTAGTTATTTTATCATTAAATATTCAGTTACTTTAAAATCTATCAGGAACATGTACTCATCATAAACGGTGCTACAACTGGAGGAAACAGACCCAAGACCTACTGACAGGATAAAAATTAGCAATTTGTTTACTCTCAGATTCGTATTTCCATAGCATTATATAATATTCTGAATTAGTAAAGCAGAAAGAAACTGGAAATGAGAAGAAACACATTTGTTTCACTGACATATTGAATTAAAACACTGATGGCATTAGATGCCTACAGCACTGATTAAATTTATTCTAGCCATGAAGCTACAGTTTATGATTTTCACATGAATAGCATACTTAAATGAAAGGAACATTAATACAATATGATATTAATATACAAATACTCACATTATTCACCTGCCATTGACATTCTGAATTAAATCAGTAATGGGGTGTATAACTGATTAAATATCTACACAAGAGAATGCAACAGCTGATGATTTACAAAGGCAATGGCAGAGTGATCACATCATTACATTGCCAAATGCTATCTATCACTTTTACTGAACTTAACGAAGATGGATTGCATCCCACAGATGAGATGCAGCCCATAAATATTGTCATGCTGATCTTCATCTGACTTTCCCAGGCAAGAGAAAAGCAACAAATCAATAACCAAAGAACTCCGATTCGAGCTCCCTCATCACTGCAAGCACAAAATAAAAATACTAAAGGGTAGAAAGTTTAAATGATTTTATAATTGTTGCCACTGACTTCTGGTAATCCTAGAATCACATGAAGTTAGTGGCTGGGAGGGACCTCAAAAGATTATCCAAGGCCAACCCCCTGCATGAGCAGGGTCATCTCCAGCAGGTCACAGAGGGACGTGGCCACGTGGGGTTTCAGTGTCTCCAGAGAAGGAGACTCCACAATCTCCCTGAATAGATGTATCTGTAGGATGTATATCCTACTCAGTTCCTCAGATTTTTATCTCCTACTTTTAAAATTCTCTGGTAAGATTACAATCAAAACTCCCAGTCACATCAGTTCAATGACCTCTTTCTTTTAATTTCACAGTTTATCAACCCCTTTTCTTTAGCAAAGCTGTAAAACAAGAGCAACTCTTGAGAATTTTTTTAATATCGAAAAGCCATTGGAGTAATAAAATTGAGCATAAACAGCACTTCAATATCAGAATTTTGGAGCAGGCTTTAATGGGCAGTGCTTAACCTGCTTGATCTTTAATCATTCTCTGAATTGGCTTTCAGAATTGAGCTTGCAGGATGTGGCCAATTGCTCTGGCAGAGTGGGCACAGGGGATGGGGCAGGTTTCTGGCAGGCTGTTTGGGTAAAATTCTGCTGATAGGCAACAGGTGGCCACCATTTGATCTGAGGTGCAAAGGAGGCCTCACGTGCAATAAAGCACCTGAAGAAAAGGGTTTCTGGTTCACTTATCTAACTGACTGCACAATTAGGAATTTAAATAATTCTCCACCCTTCTGCTTTGCTCTGCAAGTAACTACAAAGCAGGAAGTCCTTCTGCTAAACAAAAAATCCTCAGACAATATGAAGTTGTAATTGAAAAAGCAAGATGAGTTCCATTTGTCTCAAAAATCAGATGGTTTTATATTTTCTTAATTGCTTCTGTCAGTCACATGTAAAACAAGGCCAACAAATACTCTGTTATAATAAACAGAAATCTTAAATATAAACTACAGCATAAACAACTCTGAACTGTAATAACCTGTTATTCTCTTATCCTAATGAGACTGAGGATATTATTTTATTTCGCAGAACATGTAAGGTTTGCCAAAATTATGCCATAAATCAGCAAATATCTGTATAATTTTCAGTATCTCCAAAATGTAAACCCTTGCTCTCTGCTATTACACATTAAAGATTATTAAATATAGTTAGATAATCTGAACAACAGTTTTGGGTTCTTCAAGGGAACAGCTAGTTTCAGTTCAAGGCATTTCCATGAATGTAACCTTACTATTCCTTCAAGCTTACTGCAGTAAACAGAACTGGAAAGGATGAACACTTGTTGGGAATAATCTACAGAGAAATGAAGTAATTTTTAGAATCCAGTAAAAAACCCCAACAAACCCTTTGTGTGAAGTATAACACTGAAATCTCACATCTTCCAAACTCTTTGGTGTCTTAGCTCTGAAAAGCTGGACCTTTGAGACCAGGGAACCTTTCATTAATATGGGATTCTAACTGAAAAGTTGGAGTTGAAAGGCTCAATCTGCAAGTTTTACAGTGTTTCTGGGAAACTGTGCTTGTTTGTTTTAAATGTCATTATGGAGACTGACAGAAATATGTTATTTACCCTTACAAACACTTTCAGTTATTCAGAGAGAGCTCTGTAAATATTTCATACCACAGAAAATAAAATTATGGCAATGTTTCAACATTTTTGTCCCCTATCAACACGAGTGGTTTTTTTCTACTTTTGCTTTACAGTTTACTTACTTCTGGATCAAACAGATGAGCTCAGAAACTTGCAATAAGAGAAAAGAAACACCACCACTAACTCCTGAACATTTTTAACCTGATTATATATTAAAAAAAAAAAGCAATCAACTCTTTAAAATGAGGAAAAAAGTTACTTTGAAAACAGAAAGCTTGTTCTAGTACTATACTTATGTAAACAGAAATAATAGGGTGTTTTTTTTAGTTTCCAGTTAACAGCATTTAAAAAACCCCACAGCTAGCCAAGCCACAGTGGATAGCATCATCATACTTTCACTGTGACTGCTGAAATAAAACCAAATGGTATAGATATATCAGAAACATTAATGGCAGAATAGCCTGGAAAATATTTTGGTTTAAAAAAAAATATATATATTTTTTTGCATCTTATGCAAGTAGGAACAGCTGCCAGTCTAAAAATTTACATGAACAACTATTCACAACAAGGAGCATTTAAAGGCAAGGCAGAAAGTTGAAGCAGTCACAAACAATATTAATTCTTCATGAACATTCTCAGGTTTAATAGGCTGAAGCACCTTTCCTGAATACTGAGGCTGGGAATGCTAGGGACATATTTGACTAAAAGATCTGTATGTCAGCTCCCACCAGGAATACATTTCAGAGTTGCAAACCAAGAACACTAAACAAAGCATGAAATGTGCAAAAATACATATTTCTAGAATAACAGCTGCTTAATATGAAGTCAGTAAACTTTATCCATTTACAGAACAGCTCATAAATTTGACCCACTAATCATAATATGAAACTCCATCCAAAACCAGAATAGAGTCACACCAGACACTTCACTTTTCACTAAGATGGATGCTCTTGTAAGAATAGATTTTAGTTTTTAATACTTGAATATTCTAGACATAAAAATAGCCTCTGACTTTAGAATCATAGAATCATAGAATTGGCTGGGTTGGAAGGGACCTCTTCTTTACAAAGTGAAAAACAGTGGACATGCATTCCAATATATACAATTATAGTGATTTGATTTTGTTTAGGAAATAAAAAGCAACACTTTCCTATGCATTTTGAAACAGGTTTTTGGTGTGCCTGTTTTTGTTTGTTTGCTTTTTTAACTTAAGAAAAACAATTCTTTCCTGGACAAACCTCCAAAACTAAAGAGGTTTCATACAATGTACCAAACTTAGTGCTCTGTAAGAGGAATGGGAACATAAATGCCTTTTTAACAGTTAAATTGGACCCGTTTGGTTAGTAAGAATAGTGGCACACACTGGAACACTGACTTAGAAGACATCACAAGAACTTAAACTTTACGTTAGCAGTGAAAATATTTTTACCTTCCATAGACACTAGAGCCTAAAGTTGAGCCTAGAAGCAGCATTTTTTCATCCTGTGTCCTTTTGTGCTATGAAATATGTGACAAAATGCCACTGTTTGAACAGTTAGTTAGTTAGTATAGTTAGTTTCTGTGTGCTCTTTTGGTTTTTTTTCCTATCTTAATACTTTTGCCTCTTTCTCATTTGCTTTCTTTTGTCTTTCCTCCCTCTTCTTTTTCTTTTCTCTCTCTTCTTTAGTTTGTAACAACTTCATGGCTCTTCTTTCTAGTGCTGTACACTAAACCTATGTAAACACCAGGCTGGTTTTCTACAGATTCTATGGGGTAGACTTGGTTAATAAATCTATTATCTTAAACTTCTATGATAAAAAAATTGAGACCACATAATTATCTTAGGAACTGAGTTGTTTTTGTTTTTGTTATTTAAAAAAGTGTTCCTTGCATGAACATAAGTTAGGAAAGCCAAAAGCAGGCTCCAGAAATGCTATCAGAGAGACTCTTGTCTCCACTGAAAATCAGTCATCACCTAACACATCATCCACTGTACAAAGTTCATCTTCCTTTGCATTTTGGCTGGGATGGAAGACACCTCCTGCAGATGGTTTATCAGAGAGATAGATTAGGATGATGATCTCTCAGTTCTCAGTCAATAGAAATTTGGGGCTTTTTCAGAGCTACAGATCAACAGTGTCGTGTTCACCAGGGAAGGGAGAAGGAAAACAGACACTGCTCTGGCACTCTGCTTCTAGGCAGGCAGAGAAGGAAGGATGCCAAAGTAAAGAAGAGAGGTTTAGCAGATGGTTTGCAAATTAGGGCTTAATCTTGGATATTACAGAATCAAAAAACATATGTCAAACCCATCCAATGTAATGTATCTTTGGCTTAGAGGGTCAACCCACAGTAGTAATCACATCTAATAAACCCCCCAAAATTTAGCCTACTAATCTTCATTATTTTAATTGAATTAAGGCCATTAGCTGATTGCTCCATCAAAATCACAAAGAATCTACTCTGTGATACTATCTTTCACTGAGTTTCTCTGGGTCAAACTGCGAGCTCCAATTCTATGTAGAGGAAATCTCTATTCAGATCACCACATCATTAATAATAAAGTCAACTTGCAATTTATCAGTTGAGAAAACAGGCAGTCAATGGGAGATGTGGTAAGACAGGGGATAAGCATATAATATTAAAAACCTCATATATCAAATAGATGCTTGCTTCTGTTGAAACATTTTCCTTTTCAGTCATTTCAATCTGCTTTAAAATTACTTGCAGATGGAAGACAGGTCTATTTAGATCTATAAAAATTTAAAGCACCTCGTATACATTTATCAGAGTTCCTTTGAAATGGGTTGTAGTTTGAATACTATAGAAACTGCTTTGGAGTTTTGAAATAATGAGGGTTTTTTCTGTCTAGAAGTGATTAAAAACAGTAGAAAACAACAGTAGAATTCTCCCCTGGGCTCCCTCTGAGAGGAGAATAGAGATTATTGTTCCAAAAGAAACTGATAACTTGTAGCAATTTTGAACAAGTCAGATTTCCAGATACCTCCTGCCATAACTCTGTGTTTTTAAGTGCTACTCATTCCTGCTCCTTCTTTCTGTACACCCCATTTTAACCCAGGTTTTCAGTAACAAATTCTCCCAGAGAGATTGGGACAGTTAGAAGAGGATCAACCTCTGGTGGGTTGAACAAAATGTGTAAAGATTATTCAGATGGGCATCTGAATAATATAAACCATCCCAATATGTTGATTAAAACTTAGTATAATTTTCATATAAATTTGTTACCTTTCTACCTCATTTTGTATTTAATACCTTCTTGCAATTTTCTGCAGTGCCTGCAGTCTATTGGGTGCTAAAAATAAATGAAATGCAGCTTCCAAAGTGAGTGCAAGCTCTCTGGATCTCCTGAAGAATATCAACAAAGTTAGGATATGAACTCAACATTTGCTCAACAATAGCTCAACATTTGTTGAGCTATTGGTTTTTCATCATCAAAAGTTCTGTAAAACTTATGTGAAGTGAAAAAAATTACTCCTTTTTGCATGATTTTCAAATTGGAAGAACAGAGGAAGTGTAAATTGGCATAAAATTTCCAGATATAATTCTTGCTTGCTTTTTTTTTTTTTTTTTTTTCCATAAGACTACCACTGTCAATGAAAATATGAAGACCATCAAGATTCTCAAATATTACAAGACAAAAATACACACTGTGTCCATTTTCTGGAACTCTGGGAGGCATTTTGAATTAACAGGTTCATGAAACTGTTACAGCACTACAGGATAAAAAAGTACAGGTATAGCTAGCTGAGGTTACAGGTTGGAAGCAGGATCAGTCAAATCTTTCTCAAGTGAACTGCAAGGCTGATTTCTACAACTAAGAACTCATTGCTTTACACTGTGGTACTTTTCAAAGTGTACTTTAAGAAAGAAAGACAACATTTTAACCTCTTACACCCAGGAAAGACATCAAATCAGATGATATAGGAAGTAGTCGTGTTGTAACACTTAAAATAGGTATTGCTGCCTTGAAAAGTTAATGTTTTAAATGTCTGTACACTGTATTAAACTGTATAAAATGCTACAGCAATAAAATAATGAGGGATACAGAATGGTTATATAATTCATTATAGGACATCACAACCAAGAACAAGGTGAATTTTGAAAAAATATGCAATCAAGCAAGAATAATCCCATGAAACTACTTATGAAAATAAGAAAGAAAAAGTCCCTACTGACTGACTGAAGGAAATAATGCTCATTTGGTCAGCAGAGTTCAGAGGCAAGAAAGAATCCACTCCAAAAAACCATGATAGACCAAAACTCAAGGTGTTAGGGTATGAGTCAGTACTCACTATACTGGTGTGTTTTGGTGTTTTTATTGCTGAGGACAGAACCCTATCAGGTACCAGGGTCTTGGGGAGTTTGGAATCTGGTTTTAGTGAACTGGAACAAGTTAGATAAAGTTGTTTATATGCTTTAAATCTACTTTCCTGAAGCTGAAAATGTGTTAGCTAATGTGTTGTTTATGAGTTGCAAATCTGTTCAGTGAGGTGAAATTTTTTCAGATAATGGGTTGTTTATGAATTCTAAATCAATATTCAGTGAGTTGGAACTATGTTAGATAATAGCTTGCTTATGGGTTGTAAATCTGTTTTCAGTGAACTGGAAACATGTTAGATAATGGGTTGTTTCTGGGTAGTAAATCTGTTCTCAGTGAGCTAAAAACATATTAGATAATGGGTTGCTTGTGAGTTGTAAATCTGTTTTTAGTGAACTGGAAACCTATTTAATAATAGGGCTCTTTATATATCTTAACTGTTTTCAGTGTTCAGAAAAGTTCATGAATGTGTTAGATTTGAGTGGCAGATGTGATGCAGTGAGGGAGAAATCCAGTAGGTAATGATTTCTTTATGAACAGATCTACATTCACTCTATTTTCTTTATTTGAATCAAATACTGAGTGAAGGTTTGAATGACTTGTAGGCTTCAACTGAAAGAGGTAGAAAGGGGTTGCAGAAGAGCTGCAGTCACACTAAATATTTCCAATGTGGTTTTGAATTGCTTCCTAATAAAGTAATACTTGCTACAGGTGTGTATGAATAATTTTAGAAGAAAATATAGCAAAATGACTGTGAGATGTTATTTAGGAATAATGTTTCATTGCAGGATTAGAAAAATGTCTCAGCTGGATTCTGTTTAATAACTTCTGTGTAAAAACATAGAAAGCATGAAAATGAGAAAATTTTACATCTTCCAGTGAATGAAATTGCTGTTGTCAGCAAGTCTTGCCACTGCTTTTTTCTTTGTGGGTATCAATGTTGGTCAAATATTTCCAGTATATCAGCCTCATGAACTGACTCCTGTTTACACTGAGAGAAAAATCACGTGCAGACTGCGGAAAGGGAGGATATGTAGAACAAAAACACCACTTTAAAATGAATGAGTCAACATAAAGAAGCTTAACACACATGAAAGAGAACAGTAAGATAACATATTGGAATGTGATACCCCTTCTTGTAGCAGGAGGAGCCATTCCTGCTCCTGAAGCTCGATGAGCTGCTGGTCTCTTCCAGGACTCCAGCCACCACACAGCGCTTCCGGGGTAGAAGTGTAGCGGGAAGAGCCTTTCTTGCTCCAGAGGCTCGACGAGCTGCTGGCCTCTCCATGCCTCACACCAGAGTGAGCTGAGGTGCCTTCTGTGGGTGTGTGTCCCACCTTTATTGGCCCCCTGGTCTTGCTCATGCCCAATAGGGGCCTGTCCTAATCAGGCACAGGTGGACTCACACCCACTCTTTGGCAACTCAAGGCACCTGGTTGACAATGTCTCTCTACACCTTCCCATTTACATTAACAAACCAACTAACTGAAGCATTTCTAGAAAACAAACACCATAGCTCAGAAATACATCCCAAGCACACTCAGTAAATTTTCTTTAAAGATATAAAAAATCATCTGACATTCAATTTTTCCGTGTGCTGACTATGCTAATGAAAAATGAAATTGGGCATATGAGGATTACAAGTAGAAACACTTCCTAACAATTTTTTAAAACTACAGTTCTCAATTATGCTTTATTGAATGTCTGTAGCTCTTGTACAGCCTATTATAAAGGCAAAAAGTAATACTTGATTGTTTTTTAAAAAAATACCAGTTTGTATCTGCACTGGTGCTTCAACAACCTAATCTAAAGGAAAAAGTAATACTTGGTTGTTCTTTTAAAAAAATACCAGTTTGTATCTTCACTGGTGCTTCATCAACAATTCTGTTTTAAATACAAAATTTTTCAGTGGTTTTCATATAATACTTTAAAACTCAGCATTGCATATGTCTGTGTGCTGATTTTGTGCCTCTTGTACAGCTAAGCTCAACCCTGCATCACTATGTTTTAATGCTTTCCTGGGAGAAGTGACATCATGAAAATATTGCTTAGTTTCTTCTTACCATATCTTATATACAGATATCATTAATTCTTTTAAAATATGCACACATAAAACCTCAGAGTGAAGAAAAAAAGCCTTGTATCATACTTAAAAAATGTTTTTCCATTCATTAGTGTCAACAGTTTCATGTCCACGAATACCTTCCCAGAACCACAGTGCAGGGGTACATAATAATACAATTATTCAACATCAGTTGTAGAATGATATTTCATCAGTTGGCAGCTGTTTAATTTCCTTCTTATCTAAAAAAATTTCCATAAATATTCAGCATCAAAGAGCAATACATTCCACATCAAGTGGAAAGTATTTCTATTTTTTCTTTTGTCTTGTTATTAAACTCTTTGACCTAAACCAACACATAAATGTAGCAATGCCAGAGGCAACGTCACATACATCAGAAATTTAAATGGAAATTATCTACAACACAAGGAACAAAAACTATAGAACACTTCAGACATCTTGGAAAACAGTTGCAGAAGTGAACTGCAGCCTCAAAAAAACTCAGACAGGACTCAAAAAAGACAAAGAAACACAGTAAATATATGCATCTGGTAACTGGCTACAGATCCGTAAGGTCTACTGCATTTTTGAGAACAATAAATTGGAACAGAAATGAAAGCAGAAGTTTTCAGAATTCATTTTTTTGCAGCATGGATTTTGGGGTGTTTAGCATTAAGGGTGTATTTCTCACACATCCACACTCAGATTTTTCCTTGAAGTTTCATTTTACCATGACCACCCATGGTAACTTTTTATGTGCACCTTGTATAAAAGACTTTGCTCATCAAGATTTCAGTGCCAGACTCTCAGAAGATTTTACTAATCTCATCTGCACAATGAGTTTTGTGCCTGGTCCTGAAGATTTTGGTGATAACACTGGCATCACTTCCTTGGTGCCAGAGTTCAAGTATTCAGAGGCTAAAAATACATCAACTTTACAACTCCTCCTACTAGTACAGTGACTGAGGGCATAGTAAACATGCAAAGTGACTGAGTAAGTCCCTGCACTACAAGAATGGTGAGTTAAATGGACACACTAACCAGCATCCTAATGTGTTGTCCTAAGGAATGCTTATATCAGCATCTTAGAGTACTTTATCCCCACTAATAAGAAAAATAAACATCCAATAGGTTTGTGGAGTAAGGGAACTTCTTACATTTCCAGGCATTGCACAGTGAGGGTTTGTTTCAACAAAAAAGCTCCTTAAAATACCAGCCATAGAAATAAACACCACCATTACAAATTCTGTTTTCTAGTAATATGCTTCAGACATCCTAAGACTGTTAAAAAACTTAAGTCTTTTGAAGGTGTAATTCTAAAGATAATGTTTAAATGTGTCTTAAATGACAAAAATTATATACTTAGCATGGTAAAACTTCATGGACATTCTCTATAAAGTCAAGTGATTACCAGCTTGTCACTTCATAAAGTTTATTGAAAAAAAAGCATGAATTTGGGGAAATTTTACTTACTTTCAATGAGAACTTTTCTGCCAGCCCAGTTGTCTTTAATAACTTGTATATTCCCAAAGTGTGCATCACTGAAGAAGATGCGATTTGTACCTTTCCCCTTCAGACTGTAGTCAAAAGCAAGAGCTATCACATTTTTTAAGTACTCTGGATTTTCATATGGCCTTACTGGTGAATTTAAGTTGGTTTCATCTGAAAGATGAATACTTTTTAATATTGTCCTCCCTGAATACAAGAGGTAACCTTCATGTCTCAGGCAAGTGATTCCATCTTCTGCCAGATAGCCATGAGCACAAGCACAGGTTCTCTGCCCGTTTCCTCGATAAAGGCAAAGTTGATGACATCCACCATTATTCCTGGCACAAACATTAGTACCTGAATAGAAAAAAAAAAAAAAGGAAAAGAAAAAGAAGAAAGAAAAAATCTATCTTTTATAATATAACAGTTGGCTAACTTAAATAAAACCATCGTTTGCTGTATTCTAAGAATTCTTCTCTTAAAATTGTTTATACAATGATCCCAAGTTAAAAAGAGGACAAAATTTTTATGACTTGAACCACAACCTAAAGACAACTTTAATAAGCACTGTGAGGAAATATATAATTAATTTCCTTTCCAATTCAAAAGAGTATACTTTTTTAATAGAAAATGATAAAAAAGGTTATTCCTCTGTAATCGACTGAAGACTTAGAGACTGTTTCAAGTGCTTTGAAATATTTTTTTTTAAACACCTGTTACTGGCAAAAAGTCCAATTTAGGTACCATTAGAATGCAATACATGTTTTAGACAACTTCTATCAAAATAGAAACAGGTATATTGACATGTACAAAGCTGTGTCAATCCTGTTCCCTCTTTATAATAAAGACATTACCTAATATTTTCTTCCAGTTTCTTTTAAAACTTTACTCCCTGACAGATACATACCATTAAGTAATCATTGTCAAACTAGTAACTATACTTGTTGCAAGCCACGTTTAAAATTACAATAATTTTCAATAATTAGAAACAATTTCTCTTTGTCTTTTTTGGACTATGCATGAATTACTATTATAGTTAGTTTAGATAATTTAGTTTCTGTTCCTGACAGCCTTTTCCATTTAACAACTTAGATCTTTCCATACGGCCATTTTCTGATTTCTGGAAGTTTTCCACGTAGTGAAGGAAAAGACAACATTTTAAGCAGACTGTTTTCAAGTAAAAAACAACAATAATTGTTGGGGCATACAGAATATCTGAAAATGCTCTTCATTATATTTTCTAACTGCTACTTTTCAAGCTGAAGATATTTAAGAAAAGACAACGAGGGATGAGAGTTAACTGGTCTCCTAAAATTAGAAACATTTGTGTTCCTTGGTAAAATTACATGAGACATATTTCCATGCAGTTATGTAAAACCACTTGGTGATTTCACTGTATACATTTTATACAGGTTTAAAATATTCTTTTAAAGTTTTATTAGGCTAGAAAAGTTAATATCTGTTTGGAAGGATGAGAGATAGAAAAGAGAATTGAAAATACATGAAAGAGCTCCTCAAGCTTCTAAAATTTCTCTTTGAAAACTGCAGCACTTTCACAGATCATGAGCATGAAGTATCTTTAAAAAAGGCCATTTCTAAAACCATTGTATGTGGAGCATATCCTTGCACACAGGTAAAAGAGCAGTGAAAGGTAGGAATCTGCTTGGGAATAGCACTGCAGGACTGGCTCATCAGAAAGGGTAAAACAGGTGTTTGAAAAAAAAAGCATTGATCACAATCAGCACAGGTTGTTTTCTATAGATTGGGTTTTGTTTCTGTGTTTGCTCGTTTGGGGTTTTGTTTTTGAAAACAGTCGTAACTACTTCTAGTTCAACATATTTAATATATAGAATAGTGTGATATAGAAAAACATTCCAAAAATATTTTTCACCTGTTCTTTTCCCTTTTGTCTTCCTGGCTCACTGACAGCCCCTCCCAAAGACATTAACCATTTGTAGCCTAGTAAAATTTGAAAAACGTATTAAAAAACCATTCACTTACGTTCTCCAAACTAACATCAAAAGATTTTTAGCCTCAGAACCATTTCTCCTACTGCCAATGCTCTCAGATCTTTAAAGCTAAAAATAAGTCATTGCATTAAAAGAAGCATTTTTTATCCAGTTGTTCTATATTCCTAATCCTGTAATATAAAGCCCTTCCAAGCAAGCAGACATTAACTGTTTCCAGCCTAGTTAAAAGAAACAACAATTTTTTGTGTGGATTTTATTTTTATCCACAAAATATGATGCCCATGGTACTCTGAAATTACATGCAGATACTCAGAGTAAAATTAATATGTGCTGCAATTTTTTTTCCAAAACTATTTAAATTTTCCTCGAGGAAAAAAGAAAATTACAGTTTTTCTTATTGATTGTTAAACATGTTTTCTTTCAAGATGCAAATTCCTTCTACAAGTCATTTAATGTGGTTGTTTAGGACAGATGTATATAAATGAAACAGGACCTTTGGGTATGTAAGGTGATTAAAGCAACTTTTCAGCACTACCAGCACCAGAGATATATTTGTATTAAAAAGTTTATTTTGCACTATAGCAACAGTTTCTTGTCCTCTCTTTCAAAACAAATTTGAAGGAAATTTTGTCTGGATTTCCTGGTAGCAGTTCTGAGGAAATTATAATTATTTTTGGTAGACTTCTAACCACATTTGCTCAATGAAAAAGTGTTTAAGGTTTCTTCAAACCAGAAATTTAGGAGGAAAAGGTAACATATTCCTATTCAGGTAGAGAATAAAGATGATCAATCATCTCAGTCATAGAAACACTGAGAGTAGATGGCAACTCTTGAATCTTGAATTTGCATAACAACTCAAATATAAAGGAACCTGAATTATTTACAAGGTGTCTTCCCACACAATAGAACTAGGACTCAAATCCAAGTAATTTCAGGAAATAAATATTTGAGACACAGAGGATGGGAATTTCTAGCTGTGAAAAAAAAAAAAATTGTTTTCTTTCCATCAGGAATCTAAAACTGTCTGAGATTACCGTTCAGTTCAAGATTACCACAGTTCAAGGTTCCTCTCATCTAGAAACATTTTTCTTTTTGAAAAACGAAACAAAAAAACCCAAACAAAATGCATCAAACCTGGAATTATAGGAAGTGTATTGGTTTTAGATTTTCTCCTTGAGACACTCAATGATTTTAGTAGAACTTCTACTAAAGGTTTTCTTAAGTGTGTTAATTTTAGCTTAAAAAATACTACTAAAGTAAAAAGCTGAGATAAAATCAGTGATTACTTAACTTTTGGTATGCTTTAATATACATAAAAAAGTAGGTGATATTAAGACAATTAATAGCATCCTTAAGAACAGCCAACCTTTCTCTCGTGCTCTATTAAAGACTTTCACTTCCTTCAGGTTTATTCCAAGGCCAGTCCTCATGGTCACAGCATCCGTGGCCTCATTCTTGTGGCCTCTTCTAATAGAGCCATTTGCATGTGCTCTGCCAAAAAAGTTGAAGATGTCTCATCAACAATCCTCAACTAATTCACACCAAACAAATGACTGAAGGGCAGGTGAGAGTTCACCTAAGAGAAGGTGAAGAAGCCTTTTTCTCATCTATGACACTGATGTGCTTTAGCTTTCAGTATCAGAAATGCCCTTTCTTTAGGAACTGCGATCCGTTCTGTGACCTTGCTAAGGAATGGCTAATCCTAGAGAGGTGAAGCACCTGGCACTGAAATAACATTTTGAGACTCAAACACTTATGAAAAAATAAATTACCTGTCAGACCAGTAGATGTAAGCTCCAAACACTGCGACTGAAAACATATCCACATTGCTCCCTGACAGCACAATCTCCCGATTCCCTCCACTCTCAAGGTCAATTCTCTCTATCTTGTCGGTACGAGCATCACACCAATATAATTTATTTTCCTAAAGATTAATTTCAAAGGGAATATCAACAGTCTTGACCAAGTATTTCATTAAGTGTCATTAAGATTACATCACAGTGGAAGACCAGCTGGCTTTAATGAAACATAACAAATAAAGTACATTGCAGAATAAACTGGAAGTAGTCAGGAACTCACCTCGTAGTCGATGGAAATCCCATTAGGCCAAGCAATCCCCAGGCTCACAAGCACAACTTTCTCAGACCCATCCAAGTGGGCTTTGCCTATGCAAGGAGTCTGTCCCCACTCTGTCCAAAATAAGTACCTAAAATGTTATAGAAAGCACCAATTAAAATACCACCAAAAGAAGAGTTGAATGTAAGTAATACTGCACTTTAACCTCAAACAAAATGCACCATTACCATTAAATAGGGGTGTAAAAAACATGATGAGGCTCATGTCTCTAAGTAATCTTAAGACACCTAGTGTATTGTAATCCTTGCTTCATAGAACATTTTGTTGAGAGATTTTTTTGTAACTCATACATAAGAAGTAATTCTTTTTACTGTAATTTATCAGTCAATACACAATTTTACTCCTTAGAATTCAGCTTTGTGCTTGGGAAGATAAAAGCAAATTAGAAGAAAAAATACTGGAACAGAAGCTCTTATATCTAATTATTAAAAAGTGTGATAATACAAAGGATGCATGTCCAACTTACAAATATCCCTAATAGGAGTGAGCAGCACTGTGGGAAATGGTAAAAAAATGGCATTTTATTTTGGAAGAAAATACTTCTCCTATTCTCCTGAAGGCACATGGGAAGAACTGGCAACTTATTTATCTAATTTTATATTGCTGTATGCTTAGTGGCACAGTAACATCACTATTCTGGGGTAAGAGGCTGGGTTGAACTTCTGCTTGAGCCTCCTACTTCTCAATCTGCTGCTTTAGATACAGCAAAATGAGGCCAGTGAATCTACACAGCATTTACAGAGAACACTTCCTTTACTGTACAGTAACTTATGGAAGAGCTTTGATCTATGTAAATGTCTAAAAATTCATATATATATATATATATTTGTGTTAAAATATATTATAAACACACATACACAAATATATACATATATTCTGAGCAAAAAACCTTCTAAGATAACATAACTGAGATATGTCAGGATATTACTGACCACCTGGTGTATTTTAATTGCAAATACACATAAAACACATTAAAGCATGATTTACTGTACAGAAAGTGAATAATAAGACACAAAGCCATTCTCAGTTGTTTTTCTATCTGGAATATATGTATTAATTTGTTATTAAAGATTACATAGGTCTACTCTGCATTACTAAACAGTTCTACCCATGAGTGAACCTAGTGATACCAATCTGGTGCTAAACAGCTATGTTTGATTGGAAGACTGCAGTTCTGTGAAATGAAGAGGCATAAAAATGGGACAGGGGAGAAAAAAATATGGATGCTCTAATTAGCTCATCAAATTGAGCTTCTGAAACAAAGTCTAGCTTCCTTTAGCTCTAACTGTAAAGGTTTCTGGCTATAATAAAAAATAAGTACTTCTCATCCTTCTTGACATAACAAACAGCAATATGAAAACTAACTATAAAACTTATACTACATTTGGAAATTGAACTGCTACGTTAGTAAAGAGACATTTCAGTAATATTAAAATAGCATTTACCAGCTGGATATCAACAATCACTGCAATTGTGATTTCAAGTTGTTTCAAGTGCAATAATTCAAACTCCCCCCAGTCACATTTTAAACAAATTGTATTAATATCTGCTTTGTGCTAGCATTAGACTGTTCTAATTTATGACCTAAGAAGATGGATCAGCAGCATTTTAAAATAGATATTAACTTAAAAGCAGGAACTGTTTCTTTCCAAAGAACCTTGTTAATTTTGTTGGCTATTATTTCATCTGCTTATGTGCACACAGCATTTTAACAAAATAAAACCATGGACTGTTGAATCAGAAAGCACCATGTGAAAAGCTGGTCATTAAACCAAAAAATCCCAGACTTGAATAAAAAAACAACTTTTATACCAATAGCAGTATTAAATATTATCACACCAATGGTTCCACATTGACTCTTCCCTAGAGCAATTGTTAAATGCTGGATCTCTGCTACAATCTATCTTGATTCTCCAAATACTGCACAGCAGTTGATTATACTTTTTTGCAATTTATAGTTGAAAACAATGGGTTTTATTCATATAATTCATATTATTAGAATATCTAAGGATTCTACAGAGAAATGGCTGCACTTAGTCCTCATAGACTTCATGGGTTTTTTTCCTCTCCTTTGATGTTAGTCTATTTATGTGTACAGAAAATACATTATGTACATGCTGGGAGAAATTACCCTGTAAATTAATTATTGTTTTGAAGAAGTTTGATCTACCCTTCTGGTCAGAATAATTTTATCAGGCTTCTGTGTAGTTATCCTCCAAAGTTTTATGTTTCTTTAAATTTTTCTCTTAACAGAAGAGCACAGCTATTCTAGTACATTAAAAACAAAAATAAAATTAATTCAGCCAGATCCTAACTAAGATCCAGAGAACTCTGAAGAACATCAATCCTAGACTGCTAGCAGATACTGCTAAGCAACCAGTCGTGCTACATGAATACAGCTGTAATGGGCAATACAGACTGGGGGAAAAGCCACTGCACCTTGCACAGTTAAAATCATCTACTGTTTTTACCTTTATTTTTAAATACATTGGGTTGCAATGCTCCAGAGGTCTGCCAAATACACAAACCACTATGTCTACATTCTCACAGAAGAAATAATGGCAAAGGTCTGGCCTCTGAGAAGTCAGAATTCTTCATTCTGCAAACTCTCTGAGGACAGAGACCACTTCCCTGAAGATAGCAAAATACCGATTTGATTGAATCTTGGGAAAATGAGCTACACTGTCACCTCTGGCTTTGGGGGCACAGGTAGCTGCTCAAAGACTTCTTTAAGTTTTGAGAGACATCATTTAGCACTTTTGTTATAGCAAGGTAAGTAGCAGTTAAATCCACTGAGTCTTGCTGATAAGAATAAAAGATAATTCTTTGCAGAATTTACTGCTTCTGTTTTAGTTGTAGCTCTGCTAATGATAGTTTTGGAGCTAGAAGAGGACAGAATGTTCTCTAATCCTGCTAATGCTAGAGTGTAGTCCCTACTCTCAAGAAACAGATGAATAAAGATGTCATTTTTGACAAGCCTTGCTCTCCTACTTACATGCTTCATCTCACATTACCTTCGGCTACCCTGGGTAATCCCCTTTGGCTGTAGTCATGGGATGTTACATGATACCAGAATTTAAAACTACAATGGATTATAATGTTCTCTGATTTCATCATGACATTTAGCTCTTCATTAGCTAATACAACTTCCTTGGATTTGGTGGAAACTTAGGAGCAGATTTAAACATGCTTCCAAGCAACACCTGAACTTCAGCAGAAAAAATAAACTTTAAAATGAGAATGAGTTGCACAGAAAATACAGAATGTCATACACACAGAGACCAATGAAAAACCTCAGCACATGATAAGAATTAACACTTCCTTCCACCAGTGTTTAGTTACACCACAATACACAACACAATCCTTTGGGGTTTTATTAAATGCTTATTAGAACCAAGGCCTCAATTTATTTATCTGAGACCTTCAGTGCTAGCATGCAAACTTAAAAAAAATGCAAGAAATCATGGTCATGTTACCCTTTTTCTGGGTGTACTGCAATAGATCTTGGCTGGTCCAAACCCTGGGATATAATTACATGGCGGAAGGAGCCGTTGAGCCTGGCAACTTCAATGAGGTTAAAGCCATGATCTGTCCAATATATGTTACCTAGGAAAAACACCTGAAGTTACTGGAAAAAGAAAAGAGGACTTGAAAAGTCTTTAAATCTTAAGAGCATGAGTTAAGACCAGAAACTGACTGCTGTATTTTAACCTAAGTGTATGATATTGTTGTAACTTCTAGTCCTGTTCAGCCTTCTGTTTTAAGTATAAACTTTTATTCATGGTTGTCACCAATGACACTATCTAATGCCCAAGATATTTAAATGAGATTTCTCTTTTTAATAAAACTGGAAAAAAAAGTGGCATTATTAAAAAAAAAAAATATCTAGACATTTGGAGTATGAGAAATTAGAGCTGAAAGCAAACCAAGTTATTTAGTCTTGAGCTGAAGATGCATGAGGGTACTGTCAGAAACCCTGAAGCAGGTAAACACCTACCTGCTATCCAGTCCACTGCAATGCCTTCAACTCTTCCCAAACCATTTGTAATAATGTCTTCTTTCCACGTTTGGTCTCGTTTAGATCTGCTAATTTTGTTGAAACCCATGTCTGTCCAATAGATTGTATCATTTCCTATAATATACATGGCAATGATTCTTGGGTTAATTCAGTTACTTCTGTCTAAATATCTACATCAGTAACTGTAAAGCTGCCAAATATGACTTTATTGATATGTCTCAAAGCAAACAGAGGAACAATATCAAAACCATCATATTTAAATCCTCATTATAATTGTATAAGCCTGCTTTATTTTCCCAATTACTCTGAAAAATAAGAGCGGTGAAAACTGCCTTCAGCATCTGGTGTCTGAAGTCAGTTCTGGCTTCAGACAGGTGGAAAGAGGACCTATACTCCATTTGGAGTCTTCAGTATCTATTTATCTGTTCTATTGCTGGAATCTGAGGAGAAGAGAATTACTACCTGGAAATGACAGCTGCCCCAAAATGGGTAACAACTCTCTGCAACTTTATGCAGCTTCTACAAGGATTTTGCTAAGTGGTGAGTATTAGTAACCATGGCCTCACATTGACTCCTACAGTCCACAGGCCTAGAAGGTTTGAAAACTGAGGGTTTATTCCATTTATAGGAATATTGTACATTTACTGAACATACAATAAACAATACATAACAATTACCTGCATGGAAGTCTATGCCCACAGCAAATGAAGTTCCAGATACAGGCATTAAAGCATCCATTTTATCATTTGGATCAAGAGGAATTCCTCTAATTCCTTCATGAACAGAATACATAAGAAATGATTCAATACCTAAAGTAAAAATGAAAGAGTCAATGAGAGGAAAGTTGAGACTTGCTTATTATAAAAAGACTCAAGAAATTTATAGGCTCTGGACAGTTTTCCAAATATCATAGAATCATAGAACTGGCTGGGTTGGAAGGGACCTCAGAGATCATCAAGTCCAACCCTTGAACCACCGTTGCAGTTCCCAGCCCATGGCACTGAGTGCCACATCCAGTCTCTTTTTAAATATCTCCAGGGACGGAGAATCCACTACTTCCCTGGGCAGCCCATTCCAATGTCTGATCACCCTCTCCAGAAAGAAATTCTTTCTAATCTCCAACCTAAACCTCCCCTGGCACAACTTGAGACCCTGCCCTCTTGTCTTGCTGAGAGTTGCCTGGGAAAAGAGACCAACCCCCCCCTGGCTCCAACCTCCTTTCAGGGAGTTGTAGAGAGTGATGAGGTCTCCCCTGAGCCTCCTCTTCTCCAGGCTGAACACTCCCAGCTCCCTCAGCCTCTCCTCATAGGGTCTGTGCTCGAGTCCCTTCACCAGCCTGGTTGCCCTCCTTTGGACCCGCTCCAGGACCTCGATATCCTTCCTGAACTGAGGGGCACAGTACTGGACACAGGACTCGAGGTGTGGCCTCACCAGGGCTGAGTACAGGGGCAGAATCACTTCCTTGGACCTGCTGGTGACGCTGTTCCTGATACAGGCCAGGATGCCATTGGCCTTCTTGGCCACCTGGGTACACTCCTGGC
Source organism: Calypte anna (assembly GCF_003957555.1). NCBI lineage: Eukaryota > Metazoa > Chordata > Aves > Apodiformes > Trochilidae > Calypte > Calypte anna. The sequence continues at coordinate 5,138,533 of NC_044253.1, read as the reverse complement.
CCATGTTCAGCTTCCTGTCAATCCAGACTCCCAGGTCCCTTTCTGCCTGGCTGCTCTCAGCCACTCCGTCCCCAGCCTGGAGCTCCCCATGGGCTTCTTGTGGCCAAAGTGCAGGACCTGGCACTTGGCCTTGTTGAACCTCATCCTGTTGGAATCAGCCCAGCTCTCTAGTCTGTCCAGGTCCCTCTGCAGAGCCCTCCTGCCTTCCAGCTGATCCACACTTCCCCCCAGCTTAGTGTCGTAATGCTCTCTAGTTATCCAGAATGATATCCAGACCTTCATCTCTTTGAAAAAACATCCATGAATTGTTATGATGCACTTATAATTAAGTTATAAATGTATTCTTGTGAAGAGCAGGGAAACCATTTCACCTTTGCATGCCATGCGGTTTTTTTGCAGGTTGTAGCCAACTGTACACACACAGGTCCTGGTGGTTTCTGATGTTGGCAAACAAAGCTGGGAGCATCCACCATTATTTAACTGACAGGAATTGCTGCCTGTAACATGATGGCAGAGGAGACAAGAGGAAACAGAGTTTGAACAGTGCAATCCCAACTAAAAATCAATGTTGGCATCAATTTATTAATAATTCCAAACCCAAATTTTTGAAAAATTGAGATATGGAGAAAATATTTCAGGCTTTGCTACTATTCATATACTCTTCCATGCTTCACTCTTACAACATTTTATCTGCACACTCAGAATAGCAGGTTTTCTCCTCAGAATATTTTTATAATAGCTCCCATCTCCAAGAAACAGTCTGCCTATTTTGAAGTAAAAGTACATGATAAAACAGAAATACTACATTGTTTGTGAACAGCAATACTGAAATCTCACTGACATTAATTGACTGTATCTTACTGTAGAGCATGAGTACATCATTGAGCATATGTTATTAATTAATCAAATGTGAAATTAATTTCATCTCTTTGTGAACTTTTAAAAACATGTTCAAGATCACACTCCAATGTGATCTCACAAATCCACACTTCTACTTCTTACTTGAAACAATATTTACTTTTAAGTATGTCCTGGTTTGGGCCAGGATAAAGGTGATTTTCTGTCTTGTACTTTTGCTTTTAGCTAAGTCTCTTTAAGTAGTTGCACTTGCTGAAATTAACAGCAAGTTAACAGTGTGTGCTTCTAGGACTGATAACACTTGATGTTTATAGTTACTGCTTGAGACTGGTATGCAGAGCCAAGGACACTGCTCAGCTCTGAGGAAAACATTTTACCATCCAGGAGGATAAAGAGGTCCCACCTGAGCCCTCCTTTGGGGAGGAACAGAGAAGATAGATGCCAGAATTGACCAAATAGAGTATTCCATCCCATACACCTCATACTCAGTATAAATTTGAGGGATCACGAGGGCCAAGCCAGACTTCTGGATTTCCAGATTTCCTGCTTCCCTTCCTTCACCCGGCATCCTGGAAGGATCCTGTCCGTTCATCTGCCTGTGGTCCTGATCCGTGCCAGCCCATATCTGTGTGTTCCTGCCTCCAGTTCTCGACTGCTGCCGACTCCAGGAGTCCAGCCTGGACTTTCCCAGGGCTGCCCTACAGCCTCGGTGGTGACGTGAGAGTTATTGGGGGAAAGGAGGGAGGAATGTGGTTTCCATTTTCCTGTATATTTGTATATATTTGGTAATTTTTCCTATTTATCATTACTGTTTCATTAAAGTTGTGTAGTTTAGTTTCCAACCCATCAGTCTCTCTCCCTTATTCTCTCTCCTTTCTTTATCAAGGAGGAGAGAGACATTAATAGAGAGCGTCTGTTGTCTGGTTTAATCACCGGATCAGTGTTAAACCGTGACAAAGTAATAGGTGAAGACTTTTAAATAAGATTTATATAACATACATTGCTCAGTTAAAATACAGATCAGCAAGGTGACATTTCACTCCACAAGGTTCAGCAGTACAGACAGAACTGCTCCTTTACTTGATCTCTGAATAGTAGAAGGGGTCTGTTAATGCCCCAGACACCAGATATTATTAAATTTTGGGCACTCATGAGGTGTTTTCTAGATTAGGTAAAATGGCAAATATTCCCAGAAGTGCTTGATATGGAACTGAATTATTCTGCTCAGTACATAGACTACTGTCCATCTGATATCAGACAGCTTAGCTCCATCCTCTGCTCTTTTGGAAGCATCTGCACAAAATGAAGTTTTTTTGTTTCATGTAGATCCCATCCCTCGTCACTCAGAGTGCAATCACCAATACTTTGAAAGTAGCTGGAATCAGAAGTAAACTGTTTCTAAAGAATCTCACAAATGATTTCATTTCTGACCTCCAAATTCATAAAACTGTTTGTGACCCCAAATAACACTTTTTTGTATTATCTTAGCTCTGACTTTGCCAACTAAGTTTTGGCAGTATTAGCAAAATTCCCCCATTTTTCTGCTACCTCACTTTTGATTTATAATACTGTCCCTTCTGTCAATTTAGATGAATTAAGCTGTCTTACATATGATGAAGAATGTTAATGAATTCTCTCATAATATTTCAATTACTTAAATTTTTGATAGTTTGAGATAGGGCTTATGCACTGATTTTTTTTCCTTTAACTAAAAATTAAGCTTAGATTCTCTAAAAGAAATTGAAGCTTCATTATTGAGTTACTTGAGAAAACATCTGTAAATTCAAATATATCAGGTAGATATTCTATATCAATTATCCTATTATATTCAATAATTAATGCAATAATGAACTAGTTTATGGTATTCTGTTACTGAATTAAAATGAAATACATATTTTGTTCCAGTCAAGTTTGGAGAACAAGAGGTACAATGCAGTCTGAAAGTTGGTAAAACATGCTTAAAATATAGCATAATATAGCATACCTTCCTGGGCTGCTTTATCATAGACTTTCATATGTACAACACCTGAAGTTTTGTTCCTCAGGACAGTGGGGTTTCTTCCATCTTTTTTGTTACAGGTACCAATCTGAGCCAGATTCTGGTCTGCCCACCAAAGCTTTTTATCTGCAAAATTATCAAGTTTTACAAATTAAAATGACTGCTATAAAATTATATCTGGATTTATAATTATAAAAAAAAAAAATTATAATCTGGATTTATAAATTTACTTCCTTTTTTCTAGGTGAAAACCCAACTGACAGGCTTTCACACATTTTAAGTGGGAAAAATTGAATTATTCCCATTTCATAACAAAGTTACAAAACCTTATTCACAGATCATATACTGCTACAACACAATTCTCCAATTTTGTTATATCCATCTGTTACGTAGGTAGAGATGACAAGAGCTTTGGTTTCAGGTTTTCATTACCTGACTTGAGTGTTAATAAATATGACAATTAACATGAAAAAAAATTAAGTATCTTGTTACTGTCCTAAAGACATTACAGAAATTACCAACTTAGATTGATAGCAACTTTTTCATCATGATTTCCAGAGGATTTTAATAAAACAGAAAATGAGACATGCTATGCACATACTAGGATAAAACTTCAAATTACCCTCCTCAATCCATATGTGAAGAATATTGACCATTAGGATGGTTTCTCACTTGATGCACAATTGCAGTACATGCAACAGATTTTACAAGGTTTGGCTTTCAAATGACTTCAGTCATTAAGATTTCATTTAAATTCAGACAGGACTCCGAGTTACGTAAGGATAGGAGTATTAGGTTTGATCACATTACTCCAACCATATTGGTTACTATAGAACATAAATTTTCATTTAAAAAGAAATTAAGATACTAAGGCCTATAGTAAAGAAAATCTCAAAAAATTAAACAACAGTTTATAATGACAAGCAATTCAACAGAAATTTCAAGAAACTGAGTTATACATGTAAATGTTTTCTACTTCATTTCACTTACATCACTTCAGGAAAATGTTATGTTTGAAGCCCTATTAACATAATTAAAATATCAACATTTGAGATGGCTTTCATTTTGTTCAGGAATACACAATCAGTGTTAACAATCTGTCATTTTGAAGCTTTGACTCATTATCTGCTGAAATTAATGAAAAAACCTCTTTAGTTGAAGAGCTTGCTAGTTTTTTATTCATCTAAGGAAAGTGAGTAAGATGCCTCAGTGTTGATAGTTTATAATTTCTTTATGTTAATAATCTTTAGTACTTTTCCTTAAACCAGTACTGGATTGGTATCCCCACTAATTTTTTTTCATATTTCATGTTTCATGCCATCACTTGATATTGCACTAATGGGGTATAACCAACCCCAAGGCAAAAAGCAAAAAAACCAAAACAAAACAAAAGGACAACCTATCAGGCAACACAGCAGGAAGAAACAATACAAAGAAAAAGAAAACAATATTAAATATACTTCTGGAAAACTTCACAGCAACTGTCATAGAAAGTTTTTATTCACTATTGCTAAGACTTGGAAGACAGAATAGGCTAAACCAGGAGAATCCTAGGCGTGTTTCAGTGGCTTGGCATTTCTCTGTACTCCTATGCATATAAAAGGTCACTGTTAGCTTTTATTGTAGCTCTGAAGGATGACATCAAGATCATAGACCTGCTCTCTACAACATCTGCAAGAATATCAGTGCAGAGGCTGGGGTGAGGACAGGAAGCTCTGTGGTGCTGCTCCCCAGAATGGCCATACAGGCAAGCCCCATCAGCTGGGTGCCCAAGGGCTGCTCCATAACACATCTGGGAACATCACACCTTAAGAACCAGGGTAGTGGCATCAGCCATGCCAGGCTTGCTATGTGCTGAGAGAGAAAAAGCCCCAACACCTTTAATTTTCACAGATGAAGGCACCAGCACTACACACTCTATGCTCTAAGTAGTTTAATGCAAACATATCCTATAGAAATATTTCCCATGAGGCACACGGTGACAAGAATGAAACTGCAAAAGTGTATTTCTGAAAGGCAAACTTCTGTCAGATCTGAGAGAATAAGAACCATGGCAAGGATGCTTACTGTCTCATTATTCTTCTCAGGGTCTAATTTTAAGACTAATTAAGACTTCTAATTTTTAAGAACTTCAACTTGCTTCCAAAACAAGAACTCAGCTGACTCAGAGCAACTGAATGTTTACAGTGAAGTGCTCCTTACCTAACCAATGCCAAGTCCTTCAGCTGTTTCCCTGATAACATAATCTTTTCTTTTTTATCATAATTAATTTCAGCCAGCTTGTTCCCATCAATCTCAATGGTTTCTGGAAGCAAAGCAAACCATTCCTTTCCTGTCTGGATGAGACTGAAACACAGAGCATACCGAACACACAGAAAACACTTAGGCAGTGCTAACTCTTCATCCCATCCTTCAGACATTGCACAAAATCATTATTTCAGTGAAGAACTTCCTAGTGTCTCTAGTTATAGACAAGCAAACCCAAAAGCAATGCACTGCCAACTATTTCTAGAGAGTAGAACGGGATCAACAGCATCCTCTATTCTACTTTTCACAGCAGAGGCACAAATACTTCTGCTAGTTTTTGGTAAGTATTTAAAACCTTCAGAAAACCCAATGCAGAGAGCTAAACACAACCTCTGTCAAGATACAGATTGTTTTTCTGAAGCAAACCCAAGGACACACATTTGCCACACTTCCCTGGTGAACTCAAAAGCCACCCTGTACCAAAGCTGGGCTGGCTGAGCCCCAGTAAACTGAAAACCAGCAGAATTTATGGTTGGCTGCTTGAATCCTTTCCATTTGCTGGCAGCCAAATGGCCACACAGCCCACGTGCTGGCCAGTGCATCACTTCAGATGCAGCTCCAGAGTGGCAACAGCTTGGGCTTTGTTTTGACACAGAGAAGATGGGGAAGGGATTGGAGAAAAATAAGGAAAATTAAGGAAAATGCGAGGAAAACAGTAAAATGTGGAGTTGGGAAGAGGGAAAAGGTCTGCAAGCGCTTGCAGCATAAACTGTTGTGCAGAAAAGCAGGAGAGTCCCTGGGGTGAGGGGTTTTAGGTTGAAAGATTGTGGGTATAGCACTGGAGGTGTTATGGGGAGAAGGTTAGAGACAAGTTGAAAGTCCTGTGTAACTAAGATATGTAGACATGAAAAGAGTCTTCACCAGTTCCACTTTTACTGCAACAGCTGCTGATTTGAGGCTACTTCCATCCAAAAAAGCCTGAAGCAAAATAGCTTCCTACACATGGAAATTCTACTGGCTTGATTCTAGGGAAGAAATTTGCAAACAAAATTGCTTATAATGCTAAGACCTATGCTTCATTGAGCAAAAAAAAATACAATCTATAAATAAGAAATTAAAAAAAAAAAAGAAAAAAGCAAAAAGAAATAAGCAAAAAAAGCAAAAAAGAAATAAGAAAAAAAAAAGCAAAAAGAAATAAGGAAAAAAAAGCAAAAAAGAAATAAGGAAAAAAAAGAAAAAAGCAAAAGAACAAAGTAGGGTGTACCACCCAGTGTTTCAGAATATGATTTTAAACAGCTTGGACATCAAACTGAAATTTGTGTGACCAAATGAACAAACACAGAAATGAAATGACACAGAACCACAGCAAAATAAAATGTAGGCCTTTCTTTCTAGAAAATCTCAGTAAAGAAACAAAGTTTCACCTCACTTATATTCTCTCAGTTAATGGTATATAATTAGATGGAAGCAACTTCATCTGCTCTCAGCCTTGTGGTAAAAGAACTATTTTAAACAAACTGACCTGGGTACCATTTTCATAACATACTATCTCAGGCTTAGATTTGACTAATAATCTCAAGTACATGTTTTGTGTGAATGGTAAATTGAACCAGGTAAAGGAAAACAACTGAAAAAGAAAAAAAAATATACTAGTAATTCAAATTCAACTTAATCTTCAGTTTGTCATGTGCATTTGTGAACTGGAGCAATGTAAACAGCTGGGTAAGAACAGAACCATGTGCTTAGGTTACTACTGCTTTGCAGTCAGTCAACATTTCATTCATGACTACTTTTAAAGTATTAATTGGTGTGAAATATCATCTCCCAGCAATGTTCTACACGAAGAAAAAAAGTATTACCACTTCCTTCTTTACGTCCAGATAGTTATGTATCTTTTAAACATCTTAAATGAAATAATTAAATGGGGTAAGTGTGAATAATTCAACAGAATCAGGTTTTTTTATCCCAGATAGAAAAAGTTTTTACTGTAGATGTACCCAAAGTAAAAGCATAGGTTGAAAAAAAAAACCCAAAACCTTTTAAACTTCAGGAACACTGCCTTTCCAACAAATATGGGGTATTAACTCTACTTCCATGTATTTTATTTTCAGTTTAATGAATTGTTGCCTGTGCTGCAGTTTTGATATTTAAAAAAAGCTCATTTGTAGAGCCACATGGGTTAAGTTTTCCATAACAAAACCTGCACACCTGAAAAATAATTTCCATTGCAGTAACTGTAAAAAGTTATTGGACAAAAGAAAAAGAGGTCTGGAACGATAAAGGGGAAAAAAGCATTTAATGAGCAGTCTTCACAGGTAGATGATGAGGCAGCAATCTGTAGAATGAAAATATTCTGACTGCAAGACACAAACGAAACTCTCCAGTGAAACCTGAGTAAAATTTAAAAGAATCTAACCTAGGAAGCCAAAGGTTCTAGAAGTGACTGAGTGAGGAGATCATCCTGTGACATCCATCTCTTAAATTAATAGCAGCTTGCAGGTGGTGATTCTTTTATTGGACAGTCCTTAGACAGAGAAATTCTTATGCTCAATTTTGATGGCATAAATTATAAGAAAGAGAGAGATGTGAGCTAAGAATATAAAAGTGACTGTGTATAATCCATAAAGGAAATGGAAATTTAACTTTTTTTTTTTTTCCCCTGTGAAATTATGAGTCACAGTAATGAATTACATATCCTAAAGGCTTTTTAAGTGAAATTATTGTATTTGAAGAAGTTACTTCAGTTTTTAAACTCGCTGTTAGAACATGAATCAGAATGGCCAATAAATAATTTTGGTAATGGCTGCTGTCTTGTTTGTAGTACTCCAGAACTTTCTGTTTTACGTCTCCAAATCCATCAGTAAGATATTTTTTACCAGAAGGAAATAAAGGGGTTTTGGTGTTTTGCATCATTTACTTCAAATAAGTGATCCAATTCTTTCAGGCATTTCCTTAGTAGTCAGGTATATTACAAAAAAAAAAAAAAAAAAAAACAAAACCAAGAACAAAAAAACCAAAACAAAGGAAAAACCAAAAAACCTAGCCCAAACAAAACAAAACTAACCCCAACAAAAAGAATCAAACACAAAAGAAATCCAAAAAAGAAACAAATTTTGAAGTCCAATATTTTGAGCTCAGAACCCATGAACTGGTCACAGCTCATAGCATCACAGAATGGTTTGGGTTGAGAGGGACCTTAAGAACATCAAGATCTGGCCATTTATGCCCTAAGAACATAGGTTTTAATTGTTTAGAAGCTGCTTGGTGGCCAATATACACTCAAAGTAAAAAACCTCCAATGTTATACAGCTATTTTTTTAACATAATTCAAAGCAGAACTTCAGATTATTTATCTCTGTGTTAATATATTCTCAGTAGTTAACTATCTGTTATTTCCAATATTAGGATAAATTGATCTCTTTCTATATTATGCTAGTTGATTTCATAAAACCACTTAACTTTAGCATTTATACAACTTGCTTTCACAAACTAGAGAAGAAAGTTGAAACCTTTTAAATATCAACCTGAAGTTAAATGATTTGTTTGCTTGATTATGCTAACAGTGTTGTTCAGTTGCTAATTACAGTCTTGTTGGTGAAACTGGGTTATAATATACATTAAAATTGTTGCATTTATCCATTTTGCTGGGTAATTAGCATTAAGTGCAGCAACATGTTGGGAAACAGCAATTTCAAATGCCAAAAATGCTACACTAGCATTGTGGACAGTCCTTTGGAGATTTTAAACAGTTCTCTGAATGCAAATTTTGATGGGTCATTAGTTTTCATTAATGGTAGTTGGAGTATTTATGGAAGACAACTATGTACTGTACTTAGAACTGGGCAAATTGCCTAGATATATTTCATATATTAATGCTAATGTAATGAATGGTGTTATGGCAATTAGGAGACTGATGACTTGGAAAATTAAGGTGTGTGTGTGTGTGTGTGTGTGTGTGTATTTGAAGTTTCCTGATCTAAGCAGCCCCTTTCACTTTGCAATTTCATCCAGCAAAGTCACAGCTCCCACCATCTGTGTCCCTAGAAATGCATTCTGGTGTTATTTATTTAAACTTTATCTAGGATAAAACAAAAATATCAAATAACTAATATATCATTTACCCACAGGATGAAAGTAAATGGCAGCATGAATTTATTTTTGGAACCCATGTCTTCTGTCTAAGATGAAAAACTGCAATTGCTACTGTCTGGTTCAATTGTTTGATAATATACCTTGATGAGTGTATTATATACTGATTGTGTTCAAAAGACATTGCTCTAATATCTGCACTCCCATTGAAAAGCTATTATATATGTCTGATTTGGTTGTAGTGCTGGTTTTTGTTGGGTTTTTTTACATGAATTTCAAAAGACATAGCACTTATACGAAGAATCATAGCCTACATGAAATTACCCTACTTAATACTGCTAAACAATAGTTAGAAAAAGGCTACTACTACCTTAGCATCATGGAATATTTCCTTTGAAGTTTCTAGCAAAAGTATTTAAAAAAAAACAAAACCACAACAATGCCCAACAAATTATAACCTCATTATACAATCCCCATCATATTCCTATTTTGTAATGAAAAGAGCTGAATTCTGTGCTTGTGGCTAAGCTGCATTTCTGTGAGGACCTGATACAAAATCCAATCCAATTCCTTCACCAAAACTGCTGACAGAAGCCTTCAGTAACTTCTTCTTCTCAGCAACAAACTTCAGAGTGACAAATCAATAGTTTTCTAGCAATGCTCAGTTTATGGTTCAGAGCCAGGATAAACCTGAGAGCATTTTGGCAACAACTTGCTAACATTCTTTTTTCATGTTTTATGATACATCCCAACTAATACTTGTAATAATAGGAAAATGTTAAGCAGAACCTGTAAAGAACTAAATAAGAGGAAATAACTGAAACAGTAGTTTTATAATAGCTGTTATTAACTGCAACACTAAAATAGAGGGATTGAGAGCAATGAAGTACAATGAGGAGACTGAAAAGAAATACTAAAGATGAGGGGTGTTCATCATTTTCTGGTGAAGCTCTGATCTATGCCAGAGCTATATTAAAAAGCAAAATAAAGCTTTGCTGACTTAGCCAGCGCAGACAACCATGGAGTCTCCAACTGCTTCTAATTCCTTTTCAGATTTTGAAATTAAAGATCAAGACAACACAGAGAGACCAGAACAGCACAGAGATGACCAAAGCAGGAAAGAATTCATCCTTGGACCACCCAAGATCTCATCCTTGGTACTTCTGGCAAAGAGTCTGATGACTGGAAAAGAAGCTAGTAAGTAGGTGCTTCACAAACTAAAAAAAATCATGGGAAGCAAGAGGGACTGAGAGCATACATGAGACCACTGAGAAGTTATTAGGATTTCTGCAGCTTTTCTGAAAATCATTTCTCCCACAGTGAGATCATTTCTCCCCACCCGTAGGCAAGGGAGAAGGGGCATGGTGAGCAGGGCTATTTCACATCACTCTGTCCCCTCAATCCACTGAGGTTCCTTCCACTCTTTCTATTTTAGCTCTCCAGATCAATAAAGCTTCTGATAATCACCAACAACTGACCAATATGTGACCTGGTGGGGCTGCTGTACAAAGGGAGGCTCAAAATGCTCAACCCCATTCTCTCTTTCCAGTGGAAATGTAACCTAGCAATATGACATGATCATATACGTAAAGAAACAAAAAAATACAAGCTGTCCAAAGCACTGCTTTTACCTGAGAAGACAAGAAATTCAAAGGACAGAAAATGTCAAAAGACAGCAGAAGTCCACAGAGCTTTGTAGCATTGAGTGGACCCTAAAACACCACAAAACAAAGTCAAGACTTTGGGCACACATCACCTGTTTGTTTTCTTTTCAGTCACTGATGAATCCAAAGAGCAAAAAAAAGTTAGATTAATATTCACACAGAGATGGAACATTCCATCTCATGTTGGGTTTTATGTGCTTAGTGTGTTTTTAGATAAAAGCAGTCATGAGAGTTCATGAAACGGACCAAAAATGATGCCAAAAAAGGTGTAAGAACTGCAATTCACTCACTGAAGATGTCTGTTAAACGTGTGGGCAAACAGATCAACAGAGATACTAGACTTTCACACCCTTGTGTATTAAATATCACAGAATAATGTATTCATTATCTGTTTGCATATTATTAATTATATATTATTAATATGCATTAATATTTTATTATCTATATGTAATATTAATTTATCAGTGAGATCTCTTGCTTTGCATTGCAGTGGATTTTCTGTTCTGATCCATTTTTCAAGCATGAAAACTGATTATTAGAAGCTGATATAAGCACTTCAGGAAAATAGGTGGCATTTCTGTTGCTACAAAATGTTCCACAATATAAAGCCATACAGGAGAAATAGATATAGAAACTTCTAATGTATTTCAACCAGCACATATAGTACAGCTTATAAAACTATTTCTTTGTACTTTCCTCTAACAGATTTATATATAAAATGATACTAAATATCCTATTGCAGTTTATCACAATTATAGCCTCAAAACAGACAAAGCCTAAAAAGAAAATCAGGAAAATCCAAACTCATTATTAATGAGTTTTGTTTAACCAATTTTGAGCAGGAAGATTTGTCATCATCCATAAAAAGTCCCCTCTCAAACTAGGAAAATTATATGTATACATCTATGTATGTATATATATATATATATTTAAAAACTGCTTTCTCACATCTCCACACCTGCAGAATTTCCACTTCTTTCATGCAAACAAGCACGGACCATTCTTCTTTAAATGAGAGCAATAAACTCTATTCTATATTCCAGATGGATCAGCACTGTTGGAGCTCCTCTGAATTACAGATGCAGACTTACATGACAGTGTGAACAAATATTCTTTACATCTCCTATTAAAGACTACCAAAGCTCCCTAAAATAGAGGTGATCTATTCATTCTATTTCTAGTCACAACCAAACAAACAACAGACACTTTTTCTATATGTACATTCATGACTCCTCCTGACACAAAACTTGCTTTTGTTTATGAATGCAGATTTAAAAGCTTTCTCTACACAACACATTTTGACAGCATTTAGAGTGCATTCCTGCCCAGATTTATACATCATATTTTTAGCTATTACTGTTTCAAAAGATGATTTCTTCTCACCATATGCATTGACTCCATGCATGGAGTTCATTTGGAGTAACTTTCACAAGCTCATCAAGTATTTGTACATTATACAATGAATTAGCCAAATAAAATACCTTCTAAAAATATTCTGGCAAGTAATGAGTCAACTATCCCAACAAAAGTCTACCTATCAACTGATTTTTTTTTTTTTTGAACATCCACAATTTCTAATTTAACCAAATCAGAGGTGAGAATTTGAAGGAAATGTGGAAAGCTCAAGTATTATCTCTAGAATAGAATAAAAAAATAGCTCTGAGCCAGACTGGAATTTTTTAACACACTCCATTCTAGTTCCAAGCAAGTGGCAAGAGATGGAGGTGATAATGGGAACATTCATTTGAAGCAATCTCCTCATAACAGTCAGCAGTCCACAACTTAAAGACTTGTATTTTTTTGAGGAATTTTTCTTTATGTTGCTGCTCTTCCAATTTTTTAAAAAAACTTAGATGTTTAGAATATTTAAAAACATCTAAATGCAGAGGATAAGAAACAGAACTTTGTTTCTACAGCCACTTGAAAACACAGAGTATTAGCACATGTCTGAAAATCCAAATCATCAGTTTATACAAACCACCAATCATCAGTTCATAACCCAAAATCTTCACAAAGTGCAACCAATCCAGCAAACTATTCTGAACCAAGATATTAGGAAGTAGTGAGCAGCAGAAGAAAGAAGTCATAGATAATTCTCTCTAATAAAGAGCATAACACACCTCTTCCCAGTAGGATTTACAACTATAACTATACTACCTATAGTAAATATAAGCCCTCAGTCTGTTACTTTCATCCTCTGTATATTTATGCAAGACTATATTTAGAAATGTTTACATCTCATACACACTGTGAAGTGTCTGTTCAATGAAATATGTTTTCCACAGTCTCTCTAGCCAATGAGTTTTATGTATTATTTACACAAATACAATAGTTTCTCCAAGCCTCCGATATTTCATTAGTTTTTAAATGATTGGAAGCTAATAAATAAGTTATTACCACTGGACTTACCCATAATGGTTAAAGCTGTGGCTTTTGTCAAGTCTTCTTTCATTGATTCTATTATTTCCAGATTGCCACCATCCAAGTTGCATCTGTTTATGGTTCCATTTCCTGAACTGATCCAGTAAAGTTTGTTCTCCACATAATCTATCGATAAACCTGGAATTAATGCATACAGCTTTAACTTTGGCTTGAGTAGAAAGTGCATTGTGTAATCTCTTTTTAGAATAAAAGTCTATTTAAGAAATCTGCACATGATTATGTTGTCTATCTATTAATCCACTCAGATTTTATATGAAAAAAAACCAAAACCAACAACAAAAAAATGAAACAGAGAAAACAAAAATTGGTCATTTAGAGGGAAAAAAAAATATTACACTTTAAAAAGGATTTCTGCTTTTTATTTCTCTCAGTGACTTAAAGAAAAAGGAACATTATCTGGCAGTGAACACTTAGTTGAATGAACTGGGGTCCTAAGAGAGGTCATTAAGTACTAGTAAATGCAAACCAGAAGCCATCATTTATCTTCTAAATTTATGAATACATAAAGACTTAGAAAAACAAGCTATTTTGTGATTCAGAACTATAAAAAGTCTTTTCTCTCCCTTTTCCATGCAGAGCAGCTCTGTGCTTAGAATGCTGGAACACCAAAGCCTAATACTAGTTCTCAATAAGTTCAGAGAACTAAATTTAATTTCACTTCATAGTGAAGTGACTTCATCATCACTTCTTTGGAATTAGAAGCAGGAGAACTGTAGAATTAAAAATACTTGTGAAATAAATTACTAAACAAAGAAGGCATTTATACTTTCTGGAAGCAAGAGCAAAGAACTGAGAGATATTGTATTTCAGAGTTCTATAATCCTTTAAAAATGTTCAAGTATTTGTAGCAGGAGATTTTACACACTGAAACTCTCTTGGCATGGTGACAATACAATGCCATAATAATTTGCTTTGGTACAAGACTCTTCCCAGAACTCATGTGAGGTATCCAGCAGCAAATTGCCAAAAAATACTGTATTTCACTCCATAGGTCACCCTCTTGATATTGTACAGCACTTCCAGCCTGTAAATTGCTTCTCTGTGGAAACTCAGATCTATTTTCAAAATCCTGGAAGGAGAAAGCAGTGCATGTGCTGTAATACTTACAGCTGGCATCAGGCCACTGCTTCTTAACACACATTTGACATGGTTTGCCAAAAGGTGTTTGTCTGCTTTCTAAGCTTTTCAAAAGCAGCTTTCCAGTCCTTTGTAGTTACTGATATTTCCCCCACCCCAAGGGTATCACTCAGAAGAAAAAAAACTTCCAAGCTGGAGAGAGGAGCAGGACAGTGACCAGTGACCGCTTGCAGCATCTCTCTGCCCATGTGTCTCTGTCTCTCTACAAGCACTGCTCAAAGAGAAAAGTTGGTACCACCTCAGAGACAAACCAGTACCCCTCCCAGTACATCCAGGCCAAGGGAAGGAAGATTTCCTGGAAATCCAGATGAACTTTGCTACAGGTTAACAAAGGAAAACCAGGCAGTATTTTAGTATAATGGTTTGCTTCCTCAGAGATGGATGGGATTTGATGCTCCCTGTAACTCCTGACTGGTCCCAGTCAGCTGCTCACTGATTTCCCCCAGAGAGATCTATTTATGGGGTTGCAGTGAATGGAATCTACACAGCAACTGCAATGTTATCTTCTCAGGTTTTCTACTTCAGATATTAACTGCTGTTCCAATTACACAGCAGCAGCTCACAGAAACAACATTCCTACCTCCTTCTGCCCCAGTCTACCACATTTTTCTTCCTAAAGTATCTTCCTCTTGTGTTATTCCACCAACCTTTGCAAAATTATATAATTTCAACTGAAAGCACAGCATGTCTGCTTTGATTTTTATTTTTTTCAGGAATCATCCAGCTTTTACTAATGAAAATAGGACTTACTAGCCATGTACATTCTAGTGTGGGTGACTTGCTTACATCTTAACATCCCAGCTGCCAAAGTGAACCTGAACATGTGGATTATAGAAAAGAAATATTTATTGACTTGGTAAGCAGCAACCAGATGGCAACCCTGTGTGCCCACTGGCAGGAAAGCACTGGTCAGCACCTAAAGGAAAGGCAGAACTCATCCATTGAAGACAAAGCATCCAACTCTGAAAGCTTCAATGAGCCCCAAAGCATCAGCTAGATGGGAACTGGTGGTAATCAACAGGGTGAGCTCTTAGATCTGCTTTTAGTAAGGGGAGAAAAAGGAAAGACACTGAATGAGCTGTGACCTGCTCCAATCTGTATCCTTCATGCACGTGAGCCTTAATGCTACAGCTTATAAACCAAAGCAATCTCCTGCCCCTGCCTCTCACAGGCCATGAAGATGCAAAATAAGACTGCATACCAGGCCTTGGTAGGTTGAGATGTTTACAAAAATTAAGATATCAAGTCAGAGAAACACTTACACAGATGATATCCTCTCCCCCCAAAAAAACCCAAAAAAACCAACCCCCCCTCCCCAGCCCCCTAATATTATGAAAGATATCTTACAAATTAACCCTTAGGAATTAATCCTGAAATATTCAGATGCTACATCACTTATTTCACTTATATCACTTATTTTTGCCAAAAAAATGCATCCAAAACTATTTTTCCAACAAAATGATAAACAAGTAGACACTACTGCTAGTTCTAGGATTTTTTAAAAGAAAATGTTTATCAGCAAAAACTACTGAAGAGTTTCAAATACTCAATGAAAATGCTCAGTGACATATTGAATGGGTTGTTGTTTTGGTAAGATTGTGATGGAATTCCATTCCAAGTGTATTCCACATACTAATTAAAAGAATTTTTGAAGAGCTATTCAACATCCTAAAATAAAATGTATGGCAAGTAGACCTGTACTTGTATATAATGACAAATCACATCCAAAATATCTTCAAACTCTTACATCTATAACTTTATCTGTGTTCTTTCAGCACACTGGAAGATGCTTAAAATAGTCCATCAAAAATATTAAATGTTCTTCTATCAGTTAATTTAAACTGCCTTGGATATTTTCATTTCTAGTGCTTTGTTTTCTAGTGATATCTGCCATTTTCCACTTGCTCTGGATTTCTGACAAAGTATTCTTCTGATTAAATTAGAAGTATTCTTTATGAAGACCATAAAGAGAGACTGTGTTTGATGAATTTGGAAAAGTGCTCCAGTGGATTTAAAAATCTGTCTCTGAGATTCTATTGTGTTTAAAAAACACACAAAAACCAGAAACTAGCATGACTTAGGATGTCACTGTTTTCAGACATATTTTCCGATCTCCTCATTCAAGTTTCCTGAAATATATGAGAATTTATGAAGTACATCACAAAGGTTATTCCAAGTTCCAGTCTTAAAGCCATACAGATAATGAGATCTTGGCTTCCAGTAACAGAAAATCAATTCTGATATTTTAATTTGGAGCATCACTGATGTTCAAGGAGATTATTCTTGATATCACTTCTCATGTATTTATTGTATGTTCTTCTATTTTATTTTTTTTTTTATGAATTCAAATGAAGAACACAAAAGTACCTCAGTGTTTTTCAGGTCTTTATGCCTGTTCTTATCTCTGCATATGAAAAACAGGATGGTATATTTAAATTGCATTTCAAGATAATGTTCATAAAAAATCATTGTCAAACATAAAAGAAACAAGAAAAAAAGGTATTTACCAACGGGATCCTTTTGATTCTGAAAAAGTATTTTGCTGTTGCTGCCATCCATGTTTGCCATGTTAATTGTGTTACCATCTGTCCAGTAGAGCTTGCTGAAGAAGAAAGTGAGCACAGTTATGATGTTGCTTTGGGTCCATAGCATTTTTGTACATCAGTAGTTAAAATATTTTTAAGTTTAAAAGTAGGTAAAACACACAACTAATGATTATATGATTTAAACAGCATTAGGCTTTGGTAGAGAAGGGTACTCAAATTCTCAGCAAAACCTCCAGACACAGCCATTCCCTTCAGGCTTGAACACACTCAAAATCTGAACAAAGAATCTTCTAGCAATAGTTTATTTATGAAACTATAAATAGTTTAATAAATAGTTTATAAATTTAATTAAATAAAATTAAATAAATTTAATAGTTTAAATAGTTTATTTATTAAATCTACAGACATCTTACCCTTTCACTGGGTGAACTGCAAGACATTGAGGTTTATCAATCCCATGTATGATTGAGGTTTTCAAGGAACCATCTAAGTGTGCCACATTAATTTGTGTTTCATCAAATTCAGAGCTAATCCAATATAAATTCCGTGAGATCCAATCCACTGCAAGACCTCTGATACTCTGAATATCTGCAAAAAGTGAGAGCAGTTGTTCTTTTGAATTTCTTGCTGGATATTCTCAGTCTTAGAGAAAGACAAAGAACAAAACCAAACATCCTTCTACAGTTTTTAAATAACATTGTGCAATATTTCAGATGTATTTACGAATTTCTTGCCAAGAACTAATAATAACCATTTTTCTTCTTGGGCCTGCTACACTTGCAATAATGCCATGAGAATTACACAAATAATCTGAGAAATCCTTCACAGTTATTACTTTGAAAATTGGCATAAAACCTATTGTCCAAAAATAATAATCAGATACTGATTTTTTAAAATGTCTTTTTCTAAAGAAAGCATTTATTACTCAGTGAATTATTAACAAGTTCAGTTGGTTTGTTGTGGTTTCTCTATAGAAGTTGATGATGTAGAATGAGTTAGGAAGTTCAATATTCATATTTAATAAAAATACACATTACTCATGACATAAAAGGGAGGCTCATGTTTCTTTAGTTGTGAGTTATACTTTACACACAGAACATTAAGTGCCTTCCTAAAACAGAATTATGCTATAGTTTAAATGCCTTCTTTAGCACCAAGAAGTACAAAGTGTCTGAAATAAAATCCCTAGTCTATAGCAGACTTCTACAGCATGCAAGTAGAAAACAGCCCCAAAACTAAGGAAGTTTTTTGGATTTCTTTCTGAAGACTCCAGTTTACTCCCCCTTTCCTCCTGGAAATTGCAGGGTGTCTGTCAGCCAGTGGGAAGCAGTGAATGAATTGTTCATTTTTCTATACTTGTGCATCCAGCTTTTGCTTTTTCTGTTCAACTGTTGTAATCTCAACCCAGGAATTTTCTCACTTTCACCAAAAGGAGCTGTCTGAGTCTTAGCTGTGGTTACCCCACACCACTGATACAGCTCAGGTATGAGTAAGATATGAGTAAAATGTGATTAATTTGGTATCTGCACAAATGGTTTTTTGTATGTGATAGTCTTCCTTAGCAGAATATTGAGTTTAAAATGTTATATGCCTTAAATGCTGCTCAATATCTAGATGCCAAGATGCTACTCTGCTTTGGCTCATATTGCCCAGGAGCTCTGTAGATGAGGAATTTGATTATAGATCATGGTCTGTACATTATGATTGTTTTGTCAGCTTCAGGTGGTTATTTCCACTGAGAGAAATATTGTCCTTGACAAACAAACAGAGCTGTGGCTTCCATATCCATAAGTTAAGAGTGATGGGGCATGAAGAACTTTGGCAACCCAATAAAGACAAAAAAATACATAGCCCTGACCTATTTTAAACTGATCCCCTGCCTTTTTTAATTTTTTTTTTATTTTTTTGCTAATTTGTTTTGGTTTTGTTTTTTATTTTTGTGGTTGAAGGAGCTAGAAACCAAGCATTTCATACTCTTAAAAAGATTAAAGTATTAATTTAGCATTTTTGTGACACTGACATAAGACTTCAACTGAGAGAATCCCACTAGTATGTGCTTACAAAGCTTCTTATGTTCTTATGAAATGTATAAAAATATAACTGTAAGCAAATGAGATCATTTACACAAAATAAGTAGTTTTTACAATGTTTTGATGTGCCAGAACACTGTAATTTTGCCAATTTTACACACAGTAGGTTACATCTGACACAAAAAAACCCCAAACAACAGAAAATCTCCATCATGGAATCTATTGTATTCTAAAGAATATGGAAGAAAATTGATAAACAAAATCATTCACACATAGTATGTTTCTATACTATGTATATATGTATGTTTCTAAACTTGACAAGTTTTTTTTTTTTTCATTTTCACTATGTATTTTACATAGTAAACAATGTTTTCCTTCTACTACCTGTAAAAAAAAAAACAAAGCAGTAACACCTCAGTGTTTAGACACCTCAGTACATGATGTAAGGAGCTCTAAAGGGCACTCCTAAACTTTCTACTCACTGCTGGTGCTGAAAAACATTTCCAATTGTTAATAAATTTGTCTCCAAGATAACAACAAAAAAATAATGATACTCACACAAACTAAATAATTTCATCCATCTACTTATTCAAGTGGGAATATTGCTATAGTCATCTATTTCCCTAAAATATGCTGATATAGAACAAATTTCTTCCAAAGCAACACCAAGGGCAGAGCTTTCACTATTTTTTGAAGTCCCCAAATAACCAACTGAAGAAGTATTTTCTTTCTTTTTTTTCTTCCTTGTTCTGAATGGCTCCCAGTTCAATCTTGCAGAAGCGAGTTCTTATCTCCTCCTCCTCATTCCCAGTTGGGGAACCAAAGGTTGCAAAATTTGCAAATAATCTCTTTAATCTCCAAATAATCTCTTTCAGACAGTTTTTATTTTCAAGCAGTCAGGTGTTATAACAAAATACAGAAGCATCATGTCCTGCCACCAGAGGAACGGACAGTGATTGGCAACAAACCAACCTCACCACTAGCAAGGACAACAAAAATATCATTTTAATACTGGAGCTACTCTCTGGTTAGAGCAATCAAGTATGGACTTCCCAATGCACTAAGCTTCTGTATTCAATGTAAAGAGCAAAAGTGTTGAGACAATAAAAAAGTTCAATGAAGGGACAAAACTGATGTGATTTTCCATTTGCAGTGATTTTAAGTTTCCTTTTATTGCTGTACGTAACCTACCAATAATGAGAAAAAGCTCAGGAAATTCAACTGAATTTTAGTGTTCTAGGAAACTGAAACAGCAATGACAGGACAAATGTATTCAGGATTCTAAGACAGAGAATCAAAAGACTCATCTTGGCCATGGTATCATCCAAGTGCTGCAAGCAGCCTGATGGCAATCAGTTGGAATACAAGTGCTTGAGAGAGTCCAGCTCAGAGCCTCCCAGATGGTGCAGGGAGTGGACAACCTCCCTTTTCAGGTAATGCTGAGTGATCTGGGTCTCTTCAGCTTGGAGAAGAGGAGGGGAGAGCTAATTAATATTTATAAATATGTAAAGGGAGAGTGGCTAGGAGGACAGATCCAGGATCTTTTCAGTTATGTCCAACGACAGGACATGGGGCAATATCTAATATATATGAAAGGTACACTTAAGAAAAACTATCAGACTCCTGCTTTTGCATGCTTCTAACACACATTTACCTACAATTAATTATTTTATTTCAATACTATGTTATTTACCTCTTGAAATAATGGTTTCTAAGCCAGTCCCATTAATGAAGGCACGCTTGATAGTCTGTGTTTTCACATCAGTCCAGTACAAACGTTCCTCCACAGCATCAAAATCTATGACTGTCACATCATCAATGTCAGGAACTGTGAAAGCTGTGATGAAGTTGAAGTATGGGTTTTCTATGTCCACCCCTCTTATTTCTGAATGCCTTGCATAAAGAAGAAATTTCTTCCTTTCTGTCAAAAAAAAATATATATATATATATAAAAATCATTCCTCATTCTCTTCACAACACTGGCAAGAGAAGCCAAAGTCATTTGAGATTTCTTTACAAATGTGTAATTAAAGGTTACATGAAATTATTTAAAAATCTCCAGAAAACCTGCTGTCAAGTGACACTTGAGAAATAAAGTATGCTACAGAGGAAAAACCTAATATTTTTAAACACTAGACAAGAAGTTACACCACCACTAAATCAGTATGGTCTTGTGGAAATCTAAAGAAAAAAAGTTATATGATATTTAAAATTTTTACACTGCTTATTCTAATTAAAACCAAAAAATTACTGTTTCATTTGCACATTGAAGCAGATACTAACATTTGGTTCCTCAGGGGAACACTGTAATAGGGAAGCTTTGAAAACAAGAAAATTCAGGAGTTTCACGGTGTACTTGTAAAAGGCAAAAAGGTAGAAGGAAAAGAACACATTGATTCTTTTAATTTAGATAACCACTAATGAAGAAGGCTGATACACTAAATGCAAAACAGAACTCAGTTTTTTAAATTAATAATTCTAAAGTCTATATTAGTGGAGTCTGTGAATGAACAGCCTAGGATACTTTTTTTCCCTGCAATATCCTTGATAAGACAAAATAACATTTTTTTCTATTTCCTAAACACTATTAACACTGAAAAGCTTGCACAGTACAAGGTTCTACAGGTAACAGACCCAACTGTTTGACATATTGAGGGCTTTTTTAGCTTAAAAGTGTTTATTTTAACTTTTTATAACACTTCCTTGCAAGTCTGCATGTCTAATATTTGCCCTTCATTTTAGTTACTTAATCCCTGAAAATGAAACTAAGACAACTTCAGAAGAACAGGTTGAGATTTAAGCTATTAAGTATCTTTCTGTTACTCTGCTTACCTGGCTCATCATTTCCTGATGACACCCCACATTATAAATCTCCCTGTGGTAAGTGTTATTAACATATCATACACATAAGCAACAGAAAAAAAAAAAATGGTTGTGCTAATAAATATGTAAACTCCACACAGTTCATATTAGAATAAGTTAGCAACTCCCCTAAAGTAGATGTCCCTTTAAAATATATCATTAAAAAGCACTGTAAGGTTGTTTTGAAGCCTACATATTCTAGTTTGTAGAGTTTAAAATTCTAAAATAAATACACTTTGGGAGAAAAAACTTACCATAACAGGTTTTTTTGTCTAAGGACAGTTTCATCAGGTGTGGACAGGCACAAGCAGCACTTCTGTTGTGATTGATCAGACACATGTGAGAACATGGACCTCTGCCCTCATTAGCAGCACAGGGATTGGATGCTAAAATTAAATAATGAAATAGACAAAATATAAAAAACCTTTGGGAATTAAGGTTTGTCAAACCAGCATAGGCTACACTGGTAAGAAAGTGGTGAAAATTCAAGCTGAGACAAACCCAGAGTCATTGATTTAGTGCACTGGTACTCTAATTACTTTTTCTAGGCTAATATTCAACTCTTATCCATGAATGTATTTTTTTATTATTTTTGCTTTGTTTTGCTTTTTGTTACTACAGCCACAAAATTAATCATTGTAACTTCATGAAGCCATTAGATAAAATTTTCCCAGTGAGATACTAAATTTGCAGTCTTTCATAACTTTCTACAATTTATAACATTAAAATCTGAAGTATTGTACATTCCTGTCCATTTAGGACATGGCATTAAAAAAGTTAACATGATTATTTTCTTCTGTAAAGACTCAAAGCTCAGATTATGTGGTGAATTATGGCCAATGCAATGTGGTCTCTCAGTATGATCTACCCACTCAAATATTATTTGGAAATAAGGAAAATCTCACATCCCTACATATATTAGGGAACATAAAATTGGTGGAAAAAGAAGTTTTATAAAGCAGATGTAATGGTTTCCACAAGCATGCAGAAGTGGAAAAGTAAACAGCTATGGTTTAAAAATTACTTATGCCAGCACATACATAAATATTCCTTTCATATTCACACTGCTTCCACTGAAGAACATTTAAGCCCATTCTTTACTCTCATAAAAACTCATTCTCTTGAAGGCAAATAACTATTTGGCTCTCTGATTTCCTTATGCTGGTTCTAACACCTCCTTCTATTCCTATTATGAATAACCACATAACCCTTCCTTATTCACCTTCTCCATGTCATTTATGATTTCACAGACTGCCATCATACAGAAGCCTGTCCAGAATCTCTGTTTCAAGCAGCAGCAGCAGCTTACCTCTGCTCACAGAAAAACCTTCAAGCTTTCCTGGTATCTTTTACATCATCTGAATATAGGATTCAAGAGATGGGGATGCTGTAGGTTTATACAGCATCACTATCTGTGATTCCTTTATTCCTTTCCTAATCATTTCCACCCATCAATTTGCCTTTCGATCATGGCAACACACAGAGTTGGCATTTTCCCCAGCTGCCCAGACTTTTGCATTATTTGATTTCCACTGCTTATTATTTGTCAATCTACCTCTCTTACAGTTCTGTGCACATATATATATATATATGTGTGTGTCACTGTCATCATATCTTTTCTTGACTGCTCTCTAAAACACTATTTAAACAAAATGTTTATTTTTCTTGACCAGTTACCCTTAAAAAAACCCTCAGAAATTCTATCACCAGCTGACAAATGAAGAGTTACTCTGACATGCTCTGAATACACATTCACTGTGGACCAACTTACCATCCATATCAACTCCAGATTGAACCTCTCTTTAATTGGCATCATATTTAAGCTAGGCAAAATTTCAATCTTATACTTTAATGGTGCAAGACATGATTAAATTCTGCCTACATCTTCAAATATATGCACTACAGTTGCATCAAAAGGATACTTCTAAGTTGCTGACAACCTATTCCTACACATATATAAAACCTGTTATAGATCTAATCCTCTCTGTCAATACTTTCTGTACCATTGCTTTTTATAAGGCTGTATCCAGTCAATTTAAAATCTTGACACTACCTGATCATATCTATTTTAGCATTAGTCTTTAGAATTTGCAAGCTCAGACTGATTAGAGAGTGCTTTAGTTCTAAAATAAATATATATTTTCTATATTCACTATTTCTACCTCAGTCACTTTAAGAATTACTTAGTATACCATCTAACAAAAATTTACATATTCACCAGGAAACAAAACAAAAATATTTTTAGCTCAAAGTTGGCACAGTTCTTCATGATGCTCTGTTATATATGGTACAAGAGCTCTATGGTAATTCTGAAATTGTTAATGAATCTCTCTGTTTCCCAGCCCCCTGGGTGAACAGTTTGAGATGAAAGGGTACTGCAAAAAAACAGAGAGAAATGTAATTAATGGGCTTAGTCCAAAACTAAGAAGGGACTGCCTGTAATTACTTAAGAAACTACAATGACATACTAGGCAGATAAAGACAAATGTAGAAGAGTAACAAATGTTGTAATGCTGGGGTTTTAGGATGTGGAAAGGTCAAAGGCAACAGCGTTTCAGGAACAAATGCTACACTTCCAAAAACCCCAGAAATTTACTACTGAATTTAGTAACAACAGCAAAAAAACCCCAAAACAAAACAGAACAAAAAAACAGTGACAAAAGATTAAATTTAACCCAAGCAGGAAAAACTGCACAAGAATTACTTGATAGTCAGTGATATGAAACACCTGGTAAAATTCAACACATGCATAGAAATATGCAAGAAAAAAAAAAAAAAAATCTGGTTCCATACATGAGGACTAGCACTGAAATAGCATCCATACCTAAGAGAGCCTGTTCTGAAGAAACAGGTTATATTTATACTTATGTATGTCCTGTACTTCTCTTAGAACAAGAACTAGAACACACTGAGCAGAATTACCAAGTATTAGGGTCAAAGCAAGCCCAAGGTGTCCTTTCACACAGCACCAGATTCATACACCCCCAAAAGTTGCAGATATCAAGAATTAGTGTAACTTCAAAGGTCAACTAGAAATACTCATCTGAGAAAAATCAGTCAAATGCTTTGAAGGACAAAAATACCATTTTAGGTTCAAAAATCACTGAGTTACAGGTTCCTGGAAGCTGACAGGCTCTCCAGAAGCGTGGCTGTTATCATCCCTCAAGTCCTGTGTTTGCTGTATTAATGGCATTCCTGACACACAGCTTTGAATTTGTGAAGATGAAAAGGTCTCAAACTTATGTTCCTGAGATGTGACATCATTCTGCATTAGATCAGATCCACAGTCCCCTGTGGTTTACTAACAGATGAACCTACCAACCATAAATATCCTGCCATAACTTCACTACCTTAAATTAGCATCTGTCCTAGATTAACTGGGGAAAAAAAAAAACAGTTGCTTTAGGCTACAGGAATTTATTTACCTCTGCTCTACTTTATTTCAATCAAAATAAATTGCATGAAATATTTAAAAGCTAATAACCTTTCACCCACACAGATGTCCCAGAGGGATACAGAGATGAGACTACAAAATGTTTGTCCTTCAGTGCTGCAAATACACTGACAATTTGCAGTGTAAATCTAGTGTTAGTTTAATCTTGGGATTCTAAACTCTATCTTGCTCCATTTATTACAAAATTGCCACAAATTCAAAAGAAGAATTAAAAAGCAATCACATAGTATCACCATTTTTGTCTAGCTCCAGTAAAGCCAGATGCTGGAGAGGTGTAGAAAGAAAGTGCTCCCACTGAAAGGGAATGATTTAGACCATCAAAGAAGGGAAATCATAAAATCAGAATCTGGTGTCTTCTGCACCATAAAATAAAAGCTCCAGTTACACAATTTGATATATGAATTTCTTGGTTCTGGCAAGTAAATAATGAAAACTCTTCTACAGCTTGTATCTTGCCTCAGGGCCAAGGTATCTGTGCCTAGGGAATGCTGACTGATGTCTCCCTGGGCTAAGGTCTCTCTAAAGACATTGTCTGGCCCAAGTCCAAACAGAAAATATTTGTAGGTTTGTTGTTTTTTTTTTTCTGACAGCAAGAAATGGCTAACAGGAACTCTGCTGCTACTGTGAAAACACTAAATAAAGAACACAGTTCCTCAGATTCCAAAGTTCAGGCAGGAAGTGACAATAAGAAACAGCAAAACCCATTACTTAAAAGAGAAAAGAAATATGAGGGAAGGCAGCAGCAGGGAGTGCTACTGACAGGTAAGTATCAGGATGAAATCCCAGCAAATATATAGTCCCTCTATAATTCAGATAGATTTAATTGTTTGTTATTAGCTACATGTGCTTAGGTACAGTTCATATAACCTGGTAATTTAGAGTGGAAAATAATTTTACAGCAGTTAAATAGAATCACTGTATTTGTAATCCTCATAATCCTCAGAGAAATAATAAATAAAGTTATATTTTAGAAACCAATGTGCAACTAATGGGCTACTCTGTGATCACTTTCTTGGTCCTTATGAACCTTCACACAGGATCACTGAGGTCAACAACTTTAATTTCTTCACTAAATATTTACCAGCTGAATGAGAGGTTCAATATTCAGTGATAAAATAATTTGAAGCTTCAGACAAAATTATAGAGGAATCATTAGTCTTTGTGAAACATGCTGTAAATCTGCCAAAACAAGCTCAGTTTTAGCAGGTTGCTGCATTTGAAATAGAATATTTCAATATATCAGATGATAACTGACTAGATTTTATCTGTTTTCAAGGTTAGTAGAGTTTTATCTCAAGTTACAGTATCTGAAGATACACAACTATTATAGCACTAATGACAAAGCCTGTGCAGTGTTCTGCTATAAACAAATAAGACACTATTAAAAACTGGTATAAAACTGAAATTAAAATACACATCACTGAAGAGGCAAGCTTTAATACTAATGAAAAAGGGAAGTTACAAAATAAAGTGTCAAGAAATAATTAGTCAGTTTTGATTGTTACTGAAATAAAAAGAAGTCTGATGATTCCTGAAGTCTCTAACTCCAAACCCATGGCTCCAGCAGCCAAGTTCATTCTCCCATGAAAGATTTACTCTGTTAATTTAAAACTGAAAATGTTATTTTAAGATGAAAGCTGTTAAGTATATAAGATACACTTTGGAAAAGCATCAGTTTATGGACAACATCCAATTGAGGATATTTAGCTGCTGCAGTGGTGGAATCTTAATTATGCAGTCCTAAGAGTGAAGATGTCTGAGAAGCAAATAGAGACAGACAGATTAATTTGTAAATTAAGGCAAATTACAGCACAAAGTGAATATTTACAACTAACAATTGTATAGGCAGTTTATTTCACAGAGAAGTTCATCTTCCCCTGGAGAGGAGTAAGAGAGACACAGCTAACATGGTTGTCTTTACTTCTGTCAGACTGGATACTCTGATTAAAAACAAGGAAGTTGGAAGCCTTTTAAATAAATGTGGTTTTGCACTATACTTGTGCCATATTTACTTATTTTATTTCAGACCAAGAGAAAGGGTCCAAACGGGCAACATTCACAGGCACAGATTGATCAAGTTTCCTGGTTTGAATAAAGATTCTATTACCACCCAATGAACACCACTGCTAAATACACCATTTAATTAAGAATTGTCAGCTCAAGGCAAATTCCTATAGAGATGTTGGTACAAAAAAAGAATACATAGCTCCACTCACTGGAATATTAATTAATTTTTCCACAGTTACCTTGTGGCTGACGACTTGGATGATAGATCTGAAGATCAAATGGCTGAGCACTTGTTTTTTGTATCACACTGACATTATGGCCAGTCCATTTATTGGCTTTTGCAAGTGTATTGGTCCTCCAGTCTGTCCAATATACTTCACTCCCATATAAAGAAACAGCAAAAGGGTGTGAAAGGTATTCATGGCCCCTGATAATCTCTATCATGCCAGTTCCATCATATAATGCAGAATAAATGGCATCCGATCTAGAAGATAACCCCAAAGTTATGGGTACATAAAAATAACAATCACACAATTGTAACAACATTGCTGGGAAGTGTATAAAAACCTGTCTCTTCCATAATGAAAAGACCAAGAGTGCATTCATTAACTTCAGAAATTATTTAGTACACATTAATTTAAGTAGGGATTTGGAAGGCTGGTTTGCTTGTATTCTGTTTTTAAATTTAATATATGTAATATACATAAATGTATATAAAAATACATAAATATAAAATTATAAATATAAATAAAAATATATAAAATATATAAAATGAAAATGTATTTATAAAAATATAAATATTTTCCTGTTTCAAATATGACTCCATGATCTGAAAGTACAGCAGGAAAATCAGTTTCCATTTAGATGAACTTATGGGAAAAAAATAGAGAAATAGCTCAGGTCTTCCAAATATACCAGGGAGGACCAATGGCCAACTTCTGTCTAAGGCAGTGGGAGCTGGGAGCCCTGCATGATACCACAGCAGGACAGAGGCTTCAATGTCCAGGGCCAGTGTCCCCAAGAGAGGTGAACAAGGCAGGAGGGTGGGTTTGGGACTCAACCAAATCACCAGAAACGTTTGTAGTGATAAGGTCTGAGCAGGAAGCCACCCTGTGGGTTGGCATCTGGACCAAGTCCCCATCACTTGCTGGGCAGTTCTGTAGCTAATGGGACAGGGACCATGAACTGGGACTGCAGTGACAGGGGCAGAACTGGGCAAAGAGACACCTGAACACAAGATTCTTTATGCACATAATGGATAGAACTGTATTCCATCTATATTTCTGCATGGAATCATAAAGATTCATGAGCCAGTAATAAAAATAATGCCTTTACCTGGCATCTGTCCATACTATTCTTTTTTCAAAGTGATCCACTGTAAGGCCATTCGGCCAGGCTCCAGTGTCCATATCTTTATAGATGATCTTTCTTTCTGCACCACTCATGGAAGCAGATTCAATGCGAGGAAAATTGGCATCCCAGTCTGTCCAAAATAAAATGCTGGTGAGAGGAAAAGGGGGAAAAAAAAAAAAGAAAAAACAACAAACAGATATAAGAAAATATTAAAGCACACAGAATCATTTAAAATGGTTCCATAACACAATAGTTGGGAAAATGTTCAAATAATCACATGTCATAAAAGAAAGGAATAAACAAAGATTAATTTTGGCAACTATAGAAATTCCTTCAAGTGAGAAGGGGACATGGAGATAATTTTTCATTATGAGAGTTAGAGCAATCATGAAACTCAAGAAGTTTTTCAAAAACTAGAAGGCTTATAGCATTCCCTTTTTCATGTCCATTAATAAAAATAAAAGCTTGTCTTGTCTGCCTTCTATAATTAGAAAGCCTGCTCATTAAGAACATATAATGAGAACTTTGGAAGCACCAATGAGGAAAACTGGGAGGGCAGAAAGGGAGCAAAGGTGATTTGGGGTAGCAGTTATTAAGGAACATGATAAACTAGAAGCCTTTCTAAGAATACTCAAAAATACTGCTCTGACTCCCCCAAATCATAGTTATCTGCATTTCAATACAGAGTCAGAACCTTCACCTTGCTCAACAGGGAGTTAAGAATTCCAGGAACAGTTTTGCTTCCATTACTTTAGTCAATAGATTTAAATTTTAATTAAAACGTGAAAAAATTAGCAGATTTTCTTTTAAAGGAAACAAAAATACCCCAAGCGATGTTTAAATGTTAGTGTTGTTTGTTTTCTTTTACAGTGAAAATTTATAAATGGAATAGGAAAATAAATTTATGTTTGATGATTGCTAAAATTACACTTCATGGCAAAGCAGTTTTTGTGCCTGCATGTCTCCAAAATTTGGTGATATTTTGATTTAAAGATACTTTTATTAAAACACCTGATTTCATCAGTTTTAATTAGTATTTTGTTTAAAGTTATGGAAGTATTCTAATATTTATTAGAAAACGTTAATTATGGCATGCATTAGATAATATGCATTTTTGTGGTAGAAAACTGGATTTACTACACTCAGTTGTTTACAATTAATGTTATTCCAGTTTATAGAAAAACCCTTACGAATAGGTAAAAAAAACCTGACAAAACTTGGTAAGCATTAGCTCTATTTAAAATATGGATAATCAAACAAAAAAGGTGGAATTCAGACCCCTCAGTGTTTAGTCTTCCAGTAGCATCTAAGCTATACTTGCTTAGGACCACCAAAAAAAAAAAAATCAAGAGAGATGAATCACCTGGACAATAATTACATCCGTCCAGAAGTCAGACCAAAGGCTCCAGTCACTACTATTCACAGTAAAAAATAAATGAAACTATCACATAGCAAGGGACATAATTTGCCAATAAATAAACCCCTGTAACTCCCAAGTTACCTTCTCTTAACCCTGTTCACTGGGGCAAACCACACTAATAATGGACTTCACTCAAAATAGACTTTCAAGAACTATTACATAGAAGTTAAGAACAGTAAATCACAGGAAATCAAGCAATGACACATTTAATCATCTACCTTTAAAATATTTTGTAATGTGAAAAAGTAATCTTTTTATAATTACCCATATCTGGGATCCAAAGCAATAGCCCTTGGATGTTCCATAGCTCCTGCTATTAAGGTTGTTCTCAAAGTGCCATCTAGTTTGGCCACTTCAATTTGGTCCAAATTGCTGTCGATCCAGTAAATGTTGCCAGCAATCCAATCTACAGTGAGACCTTCTGGGGTGGCCAGGCCATGTTGTACTACTACCTCAATGGCACTAACACCTTATAAAAAAAAACAAAACAAGGAGGGGTTTGGAGTGTGTGAGGTTGGAGGAGAGAAAAAAAAAAAAATATAGTCTGATATAGAGAACATAGACATAAAATTCTACTTTAATCTCTTGGAGTGAGTTCTTGATTAATCTGATGGAGGATAAAACTTTGCTTTATGTGACATTTCTCCATTAGTTACTGACAATCTGAAACTCTCAATAAAGGTCAAAGTTCCCACGCAGAGTAAAACAGGAGCTGTGGATGTGCTACTAGGGACCTTTTTGCCAGGGACATGTTCATACTTCACCTTGCAGGGTTAGACATACATGCAGTTCTTTTTTCAGTTTTTTCTTAATGAGAAAAAGAAGAAACTGAAAAACTGCAATGAAGACAGAAACAGGAGGGAGAATTTTGTTTGGACTATAAATTTTGAAAAGGTCTTCAATAAAAAGCCTTTCCTTGCTCCTTTGAATCCACATGTACAATGCTCTGTCACTGGCTACAAACAGCTCTTCCCTACCAAATATTTTCCCTGGAGGGTCACAAAATTTTCAGACAAACAGCAACTACAGAAGCACTGTGAGCCTTCAGAACTTCCAGGAAAGCACAGGGATTTTTGTAGCTGCAAATGCATTCTTGACAGATGCAAGACTGAAGGGGGAAATTTTGAGTTTTTAAGACAGCACAGAAGTCATTGGGGTTCTGGTACTACCTTACTGGTTTCATACAAACACCACAACAGTTACTGAAAATTAACAACTCTTTGGCTGTCTCTACACACTTAGCAATATAGAATATTTCTTTCCTGCCCTGGATCTGTGGATTTTGTGGTTGCACAAATGCAACCTACTAAGAGTAAGAAAAAAACCTCAGAAAAAAGAAATGTGTCAGAAAACAAATGCACAAATTATGTGAACTCTAACAAAAGCAAGTTAAATATCCTTTTGCCTGTTAGCTCATGCAGGAATGA
Organism: Calypte anna; assembly: GCF_003957555.1. Classification (NCBI taxonomy): domain Eukaryota; kingdom Metazoa; phylum Chordata; class Aves; order Apodiformes; family Trochilidae; genus Calypte; species Calypte anna. The sequence continues at coordinate 5,106,998 of NC_044253.1, read as the reverse complement.
AAGCACCTGAATATATACTTCAACAAAACATTCTGCAGTTAAAGGCTGTAATTATAACAATTACTATCATCAGCATCAGGGAAGAGAACAAGCCTTTCAAAAAGCTATAAAATTATGAAGCAAAATCTTTCCTTTAGTGAGAGCAGATAATTTATCAGATGTCTGATAAATTCTTATACTTTTGTAATAATGTGAAGGTAAATTACAAATGAAAAAAATCAATATTTCATTCATTGGTCCAGGAAGAAATACCAGCCCTTTGATTTGCCATTTTTTCCCCCTGCAGCCTACTGCAAAGAGGAACTTTCATAACAAAATGTATTTTTCTAGCTTACATCAAGTACAATATAGTTATAAAGCTTTGCAAAGGCAGAACACCATCACAATTTCTGTTTCTGTCAATGGTAGCTCAGTTAATACTTATTGCCAAGAAACTAAACATTAAATTCATACCTCCAGTATCAGAGAGTTTGCCTCTGTAAATTTTGTCCTCTACCACATCTGTCCAGTAGAGTAAACTCTGACTGAAATGAAAATCAAGTGCTATTGTATTTCTTAACCCAGGAACTAAGAGGCTGTAGTCACGTTTATGAAGATCAATTTTTCGGATCTCATGTCGAATAGAAAAAATTATGAAAGCCTCAAATGGATCTGAAAGCAGAAGATTGTATTATTATGACAAGTTTAATGAGAACCACAGGGTAAACCACAGAGTAAACAATTCATTTTCTGATAAGGAGTTTTTGAAATACGTTTTTAGTCCCACAAACTTCTCACTCTTCCCTTCTATCATTATCTTTGATCACTTAATAAGGATATTAAACATTAAATTAGGGAGTATTAAACTACCATGATTTCTAGCTCTACCACAGAACGGCTTTAGAAAAAGTTTGTTATCCAAATTAAGATTTGTTTTCTCAAAAGCTTCAGAAAACATTACACCATTAAATTACACATTGTTCCAAATGGTAATTAGTGGAAAAAAGTTACAAAAATACATCTAATGCACCTTTAAAAAAAGAAATATTTCTAGTACCTTTCATTTTCAGCTGATTTTCTTAAAAAAACAGAACACACCCCAAACTATGAAGCAAGGATGCAAGCATTTTATGTGCTTATTGATACACCTGCATCACAGCTAAAGTATCTGTGCCTTTGAGTTATATAAAATATATATACATATATAAAAAAAGTATCTGTGAATGCTGTCTGCATAGGTCACTCATAATAGAATTTTAAAAAAATTTATTACAATTCTTACTTATTTTAGACTAGAAAAAGTTTTTTAAATAAGTAGCTGTGTTAATAAAATAAAAATACAAAAAATGCATTCTGTAAATTGTTGAATTTCCTCTATATTCATTTTAGTAATCTTTTTTACAACAATCCTTTTCTGTGGGAAAGTAGCTTTTTTCACCTCCCTTTTTTTTCTTTCCCCTTAGTTCTTTCTCCAAGAGTTGTTTGTTAGGTAGTTTGTTTGGGGTTTTTTGTTTGGTTTTGTCCATGCAGTTAAACCTCCATTTGTACAAAAAATAGATGACTGGAAGCTCATGCCAATATTGTAAAATATTCATAGAAAAAGTTGCACAATTTATCACCAAAAAGAAAGCCTTTTGCACCTCTTTGCAACAAGTTTGATTTCATAGAATCATAGAATTGGCTGGGTTGGAAGGGACCTCAGAGATCATCAACTCCAACCCTTGATCCACTACTGCTGCAGTTCCCAGCCCATGGCACTGAGTGCCACATCCAGTCTCTTTTTAAATATCTCCAGGGATGGAGAATCCACTACTTCCCTGGGCAGCCCATTCCAATGCCTGATCACCCTCTCTGTAAAGAAATTCTTTCTAATCTCCAACCTAAACCTCCCCTGGCACAACTTGAGACCCTGCCCTCTTGTCTTGCTGAGAGTTGCCTGGGAAAAGAGCCCAACCCCCCCCGGCTCCAACCTCCTTTCAGGGAGTTGTAGAGAGTGATGAGGTCTCCCCTGAGCCTCCTCTTCTCCAGCCTGAACACCCCCAGCTCCCTCAGCCCTTCCTCACAGGACTTGTGCTGGATCCCTTCACCAGCCTGGTTGCCTCCTTTGGACCTGCTCCAGCACCTCAATCTCCTTCCTGAACTGAGGGGCCCAGAAATGGACACAGGACTCGAGCTGTGGCCTCACCAGGGCTGAGCACAGGGGCAGAATCCCTTCCCTGGACCTGCTGGCCACGCTGTTCCTGATTCAGGCCAGGATGCCATTGGCCCTCTTGGGCACACTGCTGGCTCATGTTCAGCTTCCTGTCAGTCCAGACTCCCAGGTCCCTTTCTGTCTGGCTGCTCTCAGCCACTCTGTCCCCAGCCTGTAGCGCTGCTTGGGGTTGTTGTGGCCAAAGTGCAGGACCCGGCACTTGGCCTTGTTGAACCTCATCCCGTTGGAATCTCCAGTCTGTCCAGGTCCCTCTGCAGAGCCCTCCTGCCTTCCAGCTGATCCACACTCCCCCCCAGCTTAGTGTCATCTGCAAACTTGCTGATGATGGACTCAATCCCCTCATCTAAATCATCAATAAAGATACTGAACAGAATTGGGCCCAACACTGATCCCTGAGGGACACCACAGCCGCCATTTTGATGCAGCCCCGTTCAGCACCACTCTCTGGGCCCGGCCCTCCAGCCAGTTCCTAACCCAGCACAGGGTGCTCCTGTCCAAGCTGTGGGCTGACAGCTTTTTCAGGAGAATGCTGTGGGAGATGGTGTCAAAGGCTTTGCTGAAATCCAGGTAGACCACATCCACAGCCTTCCCCTCATCCACCATGAGGGTCACCTGATCATAAAAGGAGCTCAGGTTGGTCAGACAGGACCTGCCCTTCCTAAACCCGTGCTGGCTGGGTCTGATCCCTTGCCCATCCTGCAGGTGCTGTGTGATTGCACTGAGGATGATCTGTTCCATGACCCTGCCAGGCACTGAGGTCAGGCTGACGGGCCTGTAGTTTCCTGGGTCCTCTTTCCGGCCCTTTTTGTGGATTGGCGTGACATTCGCCAACTTCCAATCATCTGGGATGCCCCCAGTGAGCCAGGACTGTTGGTAGATGATAGCGAGAGGCTTGGCGAGCTCTTCTGCCAGCTCCCTCACCACCCTTGGGTGGATCCCATGTTCTCCTCTTGATAACCACTGCACATAAACTACCTGTGATGTTTTAAATTAAGCTGGTAGCACAGAGCTGAGCTTCTGCTTTTGAAGGATTTATCCGTAATCTGTCTTAAATTTGCCAGATGATCTTCTTGTTAAAGAAATGGGTGACTTCCTGTAAAGCCAATTTTTCAAAGTTCTGCAGTAGTTAAATACTTTAACGAGGAAGAAGATCACTGGCATTAGTAGCTATATCCCAAGTACCAGTTATCTTAACCTGAGAAATTCCTAATTTCTTATAATTGGCAGCTTTTATGCAGCAGACCACAAACTAATGACAAATTGCTTTTTGGAGAAACTCCAGTGTGTAAGAACACACATGATGGACTTCACCAGTAGCTTCTTTGATGTTTCTCAGTAATTAAGACTACAGTGGAAAAAAGAAACCTAATACATCTGGTAATATTGGTATGTTTTTTCCATCCAAAGTAGAAGTCTAAGAATCAAATAACCTATGGTGAAATTATTAAGTACACTGATGAAAAGGATGAGACTAATGGAGCCTGATGATTTTAAGGTGCAATACTTAAAAATGTAAATCAAGAATGGCAAATGGGTAAGAAGATAGGTATAGGCAAAGTAAGACCATATTGTTTATTTGGACATTTTAGTTTAAAAGCATGCCTCATGTTGTATTTCCCCCCCCCCTCTATTTTACTCTTCCTGTAACTTATTTACTTACTATTGCAGGAACCATCCCCCTCCCATTATTATATTTGTACCACTTGATTCCTCTTCTGTAAATTAAGAAGAAATACTCTTATTTGACCTAATGATTTCGAGTATTTTCACAAAAATTCGCCATAAAAATTTCACTCAATACAATGTAATGTTTTTTTTGTTTCACTCTTTAAAATTTTGCTTGTTTGTTTTTTGAAGTAATCTATAACAATTTATTAGAGTAAAATCACAGTTTTGTATCTTCTGATTTCATAAGTGTGCCAAATTTTTTACCATATAAGTAGGTATATAATATATATAATACAAACATAAGGCATGACACTTCATGAGCAGTTCTAAGAAAAAAATTCTGTTAGACTACTGACTAAACAACACAATTTAAAAAGGCTGTACAGGAAGAATAATGCTTCAGCCTTTCCAGTGGTTTTATTTTAAAATTCTATATAGCAAAAAATGCTAACTGAAGGTTATTGTTTCACTGAAGGTGATCACCTAGACTGTGATCTTACGAAATTTATCTTGCAGGAAAATAATTGCTTAAAGAATCTGAAAAAAATACTAATGGCAAGTTTGACATTACTCAGAGAAGACTGGACCAACTTCCCTTTTTTTTATCCCTCCCCTCCATTTAAGAGTTGAAAGCTATCTGGAAAGAACAACATTGAATTTAAGCCCAGCTAAAGCAGCTCAAACACAAACATAGATCAACATCTTATCTGAATTTATATCCCTAGTGATATAAGAGCTCCCACTGCTAAGAAAATGTTGACAGTCATTCCTGAACACTAAGTGTTTCTGAGTTCATCTAACTTTTATTACACCAAATTCTGAAAGACTGAGAATATAAAGAAATTTGAATATCTGTCAAGAACACTGTTTTTCTGCATGCTTGTCAAAATCTAAGAGTTCAAGTGCAATACATCAGGCACTTATTTTTAAATCTGCTAGAAGAGAAACTAGGAAGAGGATGAAAATATATAATTTATATTGACTTGCTAGCTGAATAATGGAGCTCTGTAGCATACTTTTAGTTCAATCAATATAAATTTAAATGTGAATGAAATATTTAGTCTTTGGGAAGGCAGTAATGTAACAATACAGATACCAGAATAACAAAAAGCAAACAAGATGAAAGCAAGATATATGGAAAGTTAACAAACTCTGAAGGAGAAAAACAGAACACTAAAAACCTTCAAGAAGTGAAGGGAACAATAACAGAAATAAGGGAAACAGGAGAATCTAAGGGAAAAATGTTGAAAGGGATATCAAAAGAGAAACTAGGAAAAAAAGAACTGCTCAATTTCTGATATACAATCCAAAAGAAAAAAAATAGAGCAAAAAATCACATAGATTACTGTATTTTCAGCATTCATCCTCTCATTAGGTTTCTGATGGACACACAAGTAAATGCTTTTACAGTACTTTAAAAAAGTGAAGCGCTGCATACTAACTGTACACTTTATTGCTGTGTACTACTGAAGTGTTTTGACTGTAAAGAGCTATTTTTTAAAGCAAAAAATGTAGCTCAGGGCAAGGTAATACTTTTCCTCTGGGTAATTTTTTACTGCTAGAAAAAAGATTCCTAGATACTACTCTAATATAATACACACCTAGTCCCAGTTCAAGGCATTTTAAATCACTATGGCTGTTCCAGTTCCTTTATACCAAATGGTATTATTGAAGAAGTAGTTTGGCATTTGAGGGACTGTTTATCTTGACAAGATCACTTTGAACTCTACTTGTAATAGTAGTATATGAAAGCTTTTTTCTTTATTTTGTGCCCCTTTAAGGTCTCACACATGGAGATGTAAATGGTATGGACAGTTTGAGGCTAACAGATTCACAAATGAGACCAAAACTGTGCTCATTTCACTAAAATAATGTCACACATTCAACAACTGAATTATCAGTCAATGTTATTCCAAGTACTGATTGTGCCTTGCAAATTAAATAAATGAAAGTGGCCAAGATTATAAAAAAGCATATTCCAAACCCAATATGGAACAGTTTTGTTGCCCCTTTGATGGAATTAACATAGTTTCCTCATGGCTTGTAAAGAAAGAGACCCCTTTTCTTTATACCAACTGACATCACTAGACTCAAATCTAAATACAATATTACATTCTTGGAGAAAAATCTGTAAAAATCAATTTGCAATTCCATATTCTTACCACCATCAGTAAATATTATGTAAAAATATCTCACAAGGTTAAAAAAGCCTGAGCAGTTGTAGTCTCTCTTTTCTGTCTTTAAAGCCTAAGAAAGTATATTCTGCTTCTGGGTTTTCTCCCCTAGCTTCCATCATTTCTATTTGCTTAAATTTGAAGTTTGTTTCAAGTTTGCCTCCACCAAGTTACTGAAATGTCTTAAATGCTTTTAATTCTTTTATTTCTGTAACCCAGTTAGAGTGCACTTTCTGAATTTTTGGAAATGTCCATAATGAAAACTAATTAGAATGATCAAAAGTTAATAAGACTAAAGCAGTCTTATAAAATAAGAACTTTAACAGCATTAAGATGTAGTTCAGATATAAAGAACTGTAGTGAAATGAGGCAACCAGGTGCCACTAATTGCCAGGTAGTGGGCATGAGCTTGTGTCAAGCCCACCTGTGCCTGATTAGGGCAAGGCCCCCACTGCGCATGAGCAGGACCAGGGGGCCAATAAAAGGTAAGGCCTAAGACACAAACTCAGCTCACACTGGAACTCATAATCTCGGCATGCTTGGCTTTAAGTGTTGCTTTCAGCACTGCACTACCTTTATTGCTCCACCAGAGCTCATTGTCAGCAGGGTGAGGCTTTGAGGAGTCTTGAGCCCGCGGCCTTCAGCATTGCTTGGGCTGTGTCATTACGTGCTTAGCCAGCTGCACCACTCAAGCCTCACCCTGACGGTGATGAGCTCTAGTGGAGCAACAAAGGTAGTGCAGTGCTGAAAGCAGCACTTAAAGCCAAGCATGCCAAGATTGTGAGTTCCAGTGTGAGCTGAGTTTGTGTCTTAGGCCTCACCTTTTATTGGCCCCCTGGTCCTGCTCATGCGCAGTGGGGGCCCTGCCCTAATCAGGCACAGGTGGGCTTGACACAAGCTCATGCCCACTACCTGGCAATTAGTGGCACCTGGTTGCCTCGTTACACTATAAAGAACCACAGAGGTTGGCCAGTGAACTATGACTTGAGAGTCTACTACCAGCATGGCTCAGTAACAGCTGAATAACATATATCCCAGATCTCATACTGTAGTACTATTTAAATAAGATTATGGATAAAAAACCCCCTCAATTTGGGAGCAATTCCAGAAATTACAACAACAGTAATTCCAGCCTGATGAATGTAAACCACATTCTTAATGAATTTAAAAAAAAAAAAAAAAATTAGCTCAAAGGCAAAGCATGCAATTTAAGAGAAAATTCCTGACATAAAACTCATTTTTAATTACTCACTGGTTTGGCAAAGAGGAACATTACTTTTATTCCACACAATAGATATTTTGGCCCATAAGTAAATTATGTGACAAAGTAACTGATGTAACAAAGTTTTCAAACTTCTGCAAATTAGCTCAAACTTTGTCAAAGCAGAATGAAGTTTTCTGAAATATGGAACATTAAGTTGGCTGCTAACTATTAAATGCTTTCAGGTGACTAGCAATAGCAAACTTGGGCTTTTCCTTCTATCTTACTGATTCAGTGTTTTTTCATGTGACTATCTGAGGAGAATAAACACCAAGTATGTGAAACAAATAAAGAATATCTTAATCATTATATCTATTGAATTATGAAATATCCAAATAAATGGCAAAACAGTTTGAGACACTGTGCTCAGAACTGCTAAAATTCCATTGAAGAATAAATATAATAAAGAAGAAAAAACATCATTTAATCCTAAACTGAATTTTTTATAATCTAGACAGCAAAATCAATGCTATTTTTAACTCCTAAGGAGGGCTAAAGGAGCCCTAAAGATGTGGTAACAGTTTATATTGCACATACATGTTTGTATTTCACATTTTCACATTGCATTTGAACCAGACACCTCTAACATAGTTTCTAGACCATGCTTCAGTACATATCAATAAGTTAATGCATTCCCCTCTCCTCTTGGTTTATGTAGGTTTTCATTTGTGGTCTGAGCAGGTTGACTGGTGTCAAAAAACAAGCACTAGAATGTCGTAGGTGAAAGAGCAACTTAAATTGTGAATCCTAACTGGCAGCAGATAATTGGCTATGTGTCTGCATGCACATCCAGAATCAAACATCTGAACCCTCAAGTAATGTTGATCAACATGATGTCACAGATTAATTTCTGCAAAATACATAGTAAACTGCCTGTATTCCATATAAATATATGCTAAGGTTTACACACACACATGTATATATTTGTAAATCTGCTGCAATATTAAATAAACATGAAAAGCTATATAAAAATTCAAACAACTTAGGCTCTTCTCAGTAGTGACCAGTGATAGGACAAGGGGTAATGGGTGTAAATTGGAGCATAGGAGGTTCAAGTTGAATATTCGAAAAAATTTTTTTCCTGTAAGGGTGACAGAGCCCTGGAACAGGCTGCCCAGGGGGGTCGTGGAGTCTCCTTCACTGGAGACATTCAAAACCCGCCTGGACACGTTCCTATGCGAAGTGCTCTAGGTGGCCCTGCTCTGGCAGGGGGGGTTGGACTAGATGATCTTTCGAGGTCCCTTCCAACCCCTAGGATTCTGTGATTCTGTGATTATGTGGTATTAACTTTAGAAAGTCTTATAAGCAACAAACTAATATTGCAATACCCCTTCCTCCTGCATCAGGAATGACCTCTTCAGATTGTTGTCAGCCCCACATTTGGATAATCCAAAACCATTATTTTTTATTAGAAGAAAAAGAAATAACCTCTGACTAAATTATCAGCTGTTAATGAAATACAGTATTCCAGGAATACTTGGGACAGTGAAAATACACTGCAATTTAACTTACCAGTACTAACACAACTTTCCCCATCCTTACTGAGCTTCCAGCCTTCATAGCATGAGCACTTGACAGTATTTTTATGCTGTTCACACACTTGACTACACTTGAGGTGCTTGGTACAGTAATCCATGAGCTCACAAGTTTTGTTGTCTCTACTAAGACTGAATCCTGCAGGGCAGGAACATACAATTCTTCCTCCAGGAACCACAGAGCATTGATGGCTACATCCACCATTGTTAAGTGAACATTCATCTGAAATAACAGAGAAAAAACAGCCAAAATTAAGTGTTGCAAGGCCTGGCAGTTACATTCCATATCTTAAGGTCACCAGGTCAACTTCAACACATTAAGCACAAGCTTAATTTTACATTTATTAAGTAGCTTTTGATATTTATTTTAAAACTTATTTAATTTGCATGTATTTAGCACTTTCAGTAATCTGTTTAGCTTTACGGTAGTCTTTCTGGATTTAAGGATGGCAGATGGGCAATTTATGACACATTTTACAGTTTCAAGCATTTTACTTCAGTCACTTCAGTAATATCCTTACAGAGTCAGCACAAAGACTGTTACAGGTCAATCACATTCAGAGGTGACCAAAAGCTGATGCAGAAGAAATAAGCACAGTTTTCCAAATACCTCCTTTGCCTCCAGCCACTCAGCTCCATCCCTTAGTCCTATGTATCTATATCCCAAGTAACTTGTCAAAGAAAGATGTACAAATATGATTTAAAAATCATATTTAAAACACTATTTCTGCATTCTCTGTGTCAGTCTTCTCACCGAATATTCTGCAGGTAACATGGTTCACAAAGCTCTGATAAATGGATTGAAGGTGATTCATGAAACCTTTAAAGCATGAGAATTAACAGCATGATAATTGTGTCTGTGTGAAATTCTGTGACCCCTTAGAGCAAAAAAAAGCACAGAACTGCTCCTTACCCCACAGTACTACTGATGTCCCTCCCTGGAATTAAAGGGACAGACAAATGCACAATGGGGTCCACTGATACACTGGAATCTAGGCTTCACTTTTACATTTTAATCTACTTTTGTCTTTTAGTTATGTTTTTAAGTCTAGCAAGTCTCTGGAAGCCTTGTGCCTTTGTGTTAAGATGCATAAAAGATAACTTTTCTACAGAAGAATTACTTCCTTTTCACTTTAAAAAAAGAAAAATAAAATCAAAACCCATGTTTCACTTCTTATCATTAAACCACTTCTATAGTACAACACAACATTATTGTAAATTCTTCAAATCTATCAATTTTATCTTTGCATATATTTTATATTAATTAAAATAGGTTATTAGTTATGCTTCTGTCAGATTTATAAAATCAGTTTTGCACATTTTCTACTAAATACTGAGACTGATTTTGCTGAGATAATCTCCAGCATCTGACATGCCATGAAATCCTTTCAGCACCATCATTGAGGAGACATGTTAGCTCCTCCTAGTCACCCCAATGCATTTCTCTGTGAACTCCTAACACAGGATTCTAGCAACTCAAGCTTTTTTAGTTTGAGAGAAATGCAAATTAGCTTAAATCCTTTCATACAAACCACAGCTTTCTAATTGCTTGCTTCCAGGAGCATTTTAAGCAGTCAGGAAATTGCAGACTTACCTAAGGAACTATGTTTTTCCCTTATTTGAAGAAAACTAATACTTCAAGCACAAACCCAGCACTATTTAAATTAAAGAAAAATCCTCACATAGGCTACGGTGATAAAAAATTCAGTAAGATGAACACGAGAACTTTTTTTTCTTTTTTTCCCAGCAAGAAATATCGTGATGGACAATCTCAAATACAATCAGGAAAATGTGTCTAAAAGAAGTACCACAAAGATCGCCTTCATCTGATCCATCAGGACAATCTCTTCTCCCATTGCAGAGCTTCTCAGGCTGTAGGCAGATGGAGGTATCATTAGCACAAGGGTATTTTGGTGGTCCACACATATAGCCCTCGCAATTATCCTCATCAGACTGATCCTCACAATCAATATCGCCATCACACAGCCACGCCTTGCTAATGCATCTCCCTTGGAGAAAAGAGACAATAAACACAGGAAATCAGACTGGAAGCAAGCTTCAGGAAAAACCTGCAGTGACATTACAGACATGGCTTTTTAGTATGCTTTTCTGCTAAGAGTATTTTCTTCTTAAACAAACAGAAAAAAACCCCAAACCACTTGGACACATAACCTGAGGCATCATTCGCATCAGTGCTGACCACCCAATTTTCCAACCAATGTCCATCCTGATTATTTCTATGCTGAACAGAACTGCATTCAGGAAGTTCTCAAATTGTGTTAAATATACCAAATTATAATAATTTTTTTTTCTTTTTTTTTTTTTTTTAATTTCTGCTTTTCTTCATCTCCCTTGCCTTGCGTTCCTTGCATCTTCCATCCAAGCAATGTTTCAATATATGAATTACTATAAGCATGGGTTTGAGAAACAAAGAACTTTCTTAGAAGTATACACAATACACTCCCAGATTATGCTAGATAAATGACCAGCTTTTAGATGGCTAAAGTAGGTGAAATTTCTTACATGATTTCAGTTTTATCATACCGGGGTTTGGATCCTTTATTTCACTCCTCAAAAAGGGAAAAAATCTTGCACTTTTCTGCCATGCTAAACACCCATATTTAGAGAAGCAGGACAGTTTCTAGATTGGAAAGTAGGTTATGATCTTTAAAAAATATACATGTATTATATTATAATCACCCAAACCTGGGATTCTAACAGGTGAAAAATCATCGTGATTGTGAAAACGAGCTGGAAAGTTTGATAAGCCCTGTAATGAACTGACATGTATTTTATTCTCATGTTAATAGAGAGACAACAGGTAGCACAAGTTGGGAAGCTGATTTTGCACTGTGCTTCTGCCAATAAACTATTTAGGTAGAGAAAATCAGGCTGGAATGGGTAAGAAGATCCTGTAAATGTGCAGATTCCTTGGCAGTGATGCTGGTGGATCCCCAGGACTGTCTGGTGATGCCTGAGACTGGTGAGTGACAAACTGCTGCACAGCACAAAGTGACCCAACTTTCTGCCCAGCAGGACCAGTTTAGCATCCATCTTCCCAAAAAGAAATTGAAACTGATTATGATTCTGTGGGGAAAGCAAATGAGTGTATGAAATAATCAACTGGGGAAAAATCTTATTTTCTTGACTCTTTAATACACTTCAGTGTATTTGGTGTCAAAGACACTATAGGCTGTTTTTTACCCTATATCACCCATGACACAATTCCATATTAAATGGCCTGAAAAGATAACTTGTACATCTGTCCACAAAACACAGCAACTGGCTCTAGCTGGAACTTTGCTGCTTGTCATAATGTAGTAGAACACTTCAAATTCCATTAAAAACTCCATTTAAAAATTAGAGAAGTGCTTTTCATTTTGATATTTTATTTTTTTAATGGGAAGAATGAAAAAAAAAAGTTTCTGTGTCACCTCACAAGGCAAACAAGTGATCACATTTACTTTTGTTGAAGAAAAGCAAGAAGTGCAACTTCAGGATCATACTACAGTAAATGTGTGGTTTCAACCAATAGAACATAATTACCATTGTAAAATCACCTGGAAAAATGAAAAAGAGAGTGGTGTCAATTAGAATTAAAAGTTTTCACCTTTTTCTATAGTTGTCAAAGTCCCAAATATCCTACACTGAAAAGACAGAATCACACAGACAGAAGAAAGCAAAGCTGCAGGTATGTTATGGATCCAGTTTATACTTACATGTAATGACAAAGGCTTCAAAAACCTGTCCATATTCATTATTATCTTGAAATGGTTGTTGATTTTATATATAATTATAACACAGCCCCAGAATAAAAAATACTAATGCCAAGCTAACTAACCAGATGCCAGAATAAATTGATGTTGCTTCCAGTAGAGCTCCTAACCTGTTATTTCATCTTTTATACATGCAAATAATTACAGAGGAAATCAGTTTTCCTGCCTCTGACATTAAAGAAGATATATTTCATAGTGAAAGATTCATCTTCTACTATGATAGCTATGACACATTGTTAAGTAGAATATACTTTCAAGGAATTAATCTTTGCCAAAACTCCAAATTGACTAATATGACTGTCTTAAAATCATTACTTAAAATTCACTGAAGTATTTCTGCTTTATTGCTCCTCATTGAAACTTGTGGGTTTTGTTTATTTGTTTCCAGGAATCTTTTTAGTAAAGTTCTGCCACAATTTAATTGCTTCAGTGGATATATTTGTTCTTTTCTATAACTCATTTGTGTAACACAGAAGAAATATGAGTAAAGAAGTGAATCAGAACTTCTGAAGAAACAAGTATGTGGGAAAGCCTGATCCAAATGCTTCTCCAACACTTTATTTCCCACAAATATTACCAAGTTCAACAGAATTAATGTTTTTAAAGCTCAGTATTTGTTGACATACCGAGCACAGGAAGTTTACAGACTGATTCTCTATTGAGCTGTAGGTAAACTGCCTTGGTGGAACATTAATTGCATTATTTTCTCTTAGAGTTACTTCTTACTGCCTAAAGCTGGAATGCTTTCTTTCTCAAATAAATTAGAACATCACTCTGAAATGTGGTAAATCAAGTGGCCTGAAGCATTTTGGCTTGCTTTGGACACCACAGCTCAAGAACTGCACAGGTTGGACAGTTGTAGTAAGACTAACCAAAACACCGAAGAATTTAAAATGCAAATTAAAACTATAAGATATGTAGGCAAAGGGAAAAAAGAAAAAAAAAATATATAAAAGAGGTATTTTTTTATTCAACCAAAATGTGGCTACTGTGACATATGACAGAAGTCTTTCAGCACTCATTTAAAACAGTGAAAATATGAAGACAACCAACTTTGCAGCAAAGCTTCAGATGACTTATTAGGAAAAAATATTCAATTGTTAGAGGCAAATTACTAAAAGGCTTTCTATATAAATTACAAAATACCCTGTACTGGATATTCTTAAGTTCATATCAGAAAAGGGGCTGGATATGATGGGTTCTTGAGACCAACACAACTCCAAGCATGAAGTTTGCCTGAAGGCTGACAGGCTGTAATTGGAACTTGACACTCATGCCTGTGGTATTGTGACAGATTACACAGAGCCAAGAAAAGCTACAATGAGGAAAGACCCTGCCAACTACTATTCACAGCCAAAAACCAAAAAAAAGTGGGCAGTAACATATTACTATTACTGTTCTCCCTCAAAACCTATCAGCTCTTTCACCTCCTCCCCATCACATCCCTACCCAGACCCATCATACTCACTATTAGAAAATAGAGTGCCACCACCCAACAGTCTATAAGGGAAGAATTAGCCAGTTTCTACTCATCTGAACATTTCTCATAAATGTGGAAAGCAAGCAGTATTATTCCTTTTGAATAATCCACAGAGAAAATGTTGTTTATTTTGAAACATGAAAAGATGAGGACAGAAAATTTGCCTTATAAAAAAAAACCTTAGTAGTCAATCATCCCACCATCTGGAATGAAACTGAAAAGTAGCTGAACAAAACTTCACTTCTGTTTTCTGTTCCAATGCATTACCAACAAGTCTCATCCAGACCAGACCTTTTGCTTCTTCCAAGACTCATGGAAGTAAAAGTGAAAGAAATAAAATAATTGGATGAAACTGTCAAAACTAATTCCTAAAGCACTGTTTCCACAAAACCAACAAAGAAGATTCTATTTTCCTCTAAATCACAGCCATATACCCTTGAATTCAGCAAATGCCTAATGAAAAAATACTTTTTGCTACATTTGTATGTGGCAGCCAGAGAAGATCCATTTCATCCTGTAAGCTGAGATATTGCCCTCCATGCACACCATTGTAAACATAGGCAAATATATCTATATGAGGCTTCTAGTTTGAGCTCTTTTCCCCATTTAAGCACTAGGAAAATGTATTGGGAGGAAGTGTATTTCTTGTGTCAGGCTTTTTCTCAGCCTGTTCCAGGGAACAGACCACTCTCTTAATGTGAATAATCACTTTTTAAGTCTTGAAGCCATTCCATCTAACATTTACTTATTATATATAATCACAAACTCCATTGATTTTTTATTGTAAACCAGAAAACAGATTAGGGGAAGCATATCAATACTTTTTCCTGGCATGAGTACAGTAAACAACATCACCTTAGTAGCATTAAACATTAAAAGCAGTATTCATTTAGTAGATATGTGATCAGCTCACAGACACAGACACACACATCCATAAGGAGTAAAAGAAAGCAAACCATTTCAGCAAGCACATACCTGTACTCTTGCAGGAGAACTTTGTTTTTTCATCACACAGTCGTTTAGTTCCATTACAGCCTTTTTCATCACTGCCATCCTCACAGTCCTTTTCCCCATCACAGCGCCACAACTCGGGAACACAATTCCCATCAGGACTGCACTGAAATTCCTGCCCACTGCATCTTCCAGGAGAGGGAGTTTCTTAGAAAAATCAGAGTTACATTGAAGAAATTGCTCACAGTTCCTTCCATTCTGTCTACAATGACTTAGAATCCCCCTTCCTAGCCACAGCCCAAATCAGTCCCATTTATCACACTCAAACCTCACTGTTCCTTTTTACCTCATCACTCCAACACAAACTTCAGCCAAACTCTTCCTTGTCTCACTCACTCCATTCACTTCCCTCTCCATCAGAAGCTCAGAAGGTAAATACCAATTTTATTTTCTCTGCACAGCTGGCATGAAATGGAGACCAGCATGAATGGAGAGATGTAAGAACGAACAAGGCAGAAGAAGTTTTCCTGGTGCTTCAAAAGCTCTCCCCCTCTCACCCTCAAGCTACATTCCCTCCTTTCTACTCTCTTTTCCAACAAGGTCCATCTGCTTGGACATAAGGGTAACATCTCTTGACTGACCTGGACTTGTGCTATGACAGCACTGCCAGACTTGTTGGGGCCTTTATGAATTCCAGAACAGTGAACTTCAGTCCAGTGCAGCTCTGCAATCAGTCTTGAATGTTTCAGACACAGTAACTAGGTGATTTTAGTTATTCATCACATGCTTAACTAAGTATTTTCTAGATGATAGCCCTCTCAATGTTATCCTTGCTCTCCTTTTCTCAAACTATTGCCACTGCATTCCTAGTATGTCATCATGTACATAAGTTACAATAATGATAAACTTATCCATTCCTGGTGATGCCAAAAAAATCATCATTTTAATATGTTCTTATTGCACTGTGTGTGAATATATTATTTATTTTATTGCTTTGTTTTAGGTTGGGTTTTTTTTTTTTTATTTCTTAAAAAGAAATCTGCATTCTTGCATTCTGTGGTAAATAAAACACAGGATAAGTGGCTGGAAGGCTAGAGCAGAGGAGGACACAGAGGATACATGAACTGATAATACTGTAAATCAATGTTACTTCAGACACAGTGGTGCAAATACCAGCATAATGTGGTACATATTGTATAAAGGGTAACTATTTTTGTAACTATATAAAAATTAATGACTTCTCACTACTCATGCACAGCATTCTGCTGATTTATCTATTTGTCTGTAACTAGATTTAGAATATATACTCATGAAAAAAAAAAAAAAAAAAAAAAAAGACCAATAAAGCCGTGCACAAATACTTTGTTGTGGAAAAATCAGTATGAGAAAAATGAGAGAAAAATGTCCCCTCATTCTTATCTGATTGTTCTTTATCCTTTGCTACGAGCACCCTTCCCTTCTCTCCCCATCCATATAAATAGAATATATGGCATTCAAATGGGACTGTAGTTTGTTAAAACCTTATGCTTCAGTAGCTGAAAAAAAATAAAACAAAACACAAAAAAACCCAAAATTTGGATCACATGAGAGTGTTTCTGAAAAAATACTCTCAAAAATATAAATGCATACTTAAGGAATGCTGCTTACTGTCTCCTTATCTAAGCAGCATGCACCTCTGTAAAGGGAAAACCATCACATTTAGCATAATTCAGTAAAGCTACAAAACTTATCTCAGAATAATATCCATTCTATTCTCAAATGCATTCCTCTATGATACACTTCTGTATTATTGTATTACAGCTGACATATTTTTCATTCCAACCTCTAGCAAGGTTAAAAGCATTTTCTCTTCTCGGACAAATAATCCACTTATAATAAAGTGTTGTCTGTGTTTTTAAATAGTAAGATGTGACAAGCAAATAAAAGCTAACCTTCCTTGCTGCAGTTTTGTTTGGTTTCATCACTGAAATCTCCACAGTCGTTGTCACCATCACATGCCCAGTGACTTGGGATACATCTACCATTGTAACATCTGAACTGATCAGCAGAACATGAATGAATACATCCTAGTTCATCACTTCCATCACCACAGTCATCATCTGCAAATATTATTTTTTTAGATTATTTGAAAACATAAGAAAAAAAATCTGATTAAATGTCAGACGTGAGGAGAAAAAGATATTTCCAAAAAGGCAACAGAAAAATAACATCTCATGTCACAAGCTCTGAGAGAAGGTTCATTTGAACAGCTGTCACTGAAATATAAATTCTTTCAGGAAAATGAAATAGGTACCATGTAAAGTATTTTTAGCCTTCCCCCTGAGGGATGCTAATTGTAAAATTGAGCAAGCCCACAAACAATAAAAAAATCAGATATTTTTTGTCAGGGGAATTATTTTAAATATAATTTCATAAGCAATATCTTCACTTATTTTATTTTAATAATGAAATTTGTTATCACACTTCATTCTACACAATATAAAGTTTGCAACTGTTCCTGTATTCCACTCCATCATTCCTTGGATGAAGCTCCAGTGTTGCTGCTTTCTAGGTCAGGTCAGTATTTCTAAAATAGTGTACTTATTTTTAACAGCCAAACTGGAAATATCAGTCTCAGAAGAACAGAGTGGGTATCAACACAACAGCCATGTAATATTGCCCCTATTCATTTCAGACATAGAACACTTGATACTTGCCTGAATCACAGAGCCATTTGCTGCTAATGCATCTTCCATTTCTGCATATAAATTGAGTCAGTGGTTCACATGTTGGGAACTCTGTGAAAGTGTTAAAGACGTAAAAAATATTTCACACATATCCTCTTTAGTAATATTCTTCCACCTTCCCATATGCATAAATTACCCCAGTCTATTGTATCAACCATTAGCACCTTTCAGATACTTTATGTGGAGAGGGGGAAAAGGTGAGACATCTAAAAGAAGGCAAAAAGGCTTTTAACTTCAGATACTGAGCCAAACCCTGTTCTTCCTCAACATGGACCACTGCAATGCATTATTCTGTTATATGAGACAGTCACATTCCCATCAGACCAGGGCTATCTTTGCCACTAAGCATGGTAATATTTACAACAATTGATAGCTTGATAACTGATACAAACCATTCTTATATATGTATATAAAAGTTCTCCCATTGTTATAGCACTTC
Organism: Calypte anna; assembly: GCF_003957555.1. Classification (NCBI taxonomy): domain Eukaryota; kingdom Metazoa; phylum Chordata; class Aves; order Apodiformes; family Trochilidae; genus Calypte; species Calypte anna. Next base: position 5,088,797 of record NC_044253.1, on the reverse strand, counting down.
CAGTAAAAGCCAGGGAATGGAAGACTATAGAAAAAGAAGTCTGAGTACCAAAATAGTCAAAAAAAGATTTTAAAAATCCAGAATTTACAAACGGTAGTAAATGTGCTCCAAGCACTCCAGTAAAAGCAGCAAAACACTAAGACAGTACCATTGAGACTCAGTATTATATTCACAGATTTGTTTTTATAATTGTCTAATATATTTCACATGGGACAACTTGCATTTTTTCAGACTTCTTTTTCTTCTAGCTAGGTATGTGCATCACACCATTGTTATGTTAAGCTGTGCTTGCACCCATTCAGTTTGGAAATAAAAGATCTGCTTTATAAAACCTTGCAAATCTTAAAAACAAACTGAAATTCTAACATGAAAGAAATGAGGAGGAGCCTAAACTCTCTATAGGGAGTAAGACACCTCTCAGTAACTGATGGATGCCTAATGCAAACCTAAGAAGACAAAATGAAAAATATGCCTGAATAGATATTTAAAGGCAAAGGTGTCATTCACTGAAGGGTTTCATGTTGGAAGTTATTACCAAGTATATCCTAAATGCAACAGAAAGAAATGTCAAAATGATGCACGGTCCTGCAAATCACACCAAAACTGCCCAAGACTGGAAAAAAAAAAAAAAAGAATCTCCAAGTGTATTCCTTACTAGGTTACTATAATCACACTGAGTTGTTCTCATCTTGTTTCAACTGAAACAACAAACCTAAACTTCAAAAAGATTTTGAGAATTAGGCCATGTAATTAGTATTGAAGTGTTTCTCTTAACTTTTAAAAACCAGCACATAAACTTTATATTTCCTTAGGAAAGGAATTCAGTCAGTCATTGACATCAAGGAATTTCAAACTTGGGTTAGCTGTGTCTTGCTGTCTTTGGTACAGAAAATGATTTATAAATGTTACAAAGTTAAATAAAGCCTTTTATTTTGTTTCCCAGAAACTTAGGAAAAGTTTTAAATTAAAAGTTAGGCAAGAAACACCAATCCAAACCATCTGCATCAAATCCTACAATGTTTAGATCACCAAGAACACCTTAAGACAGAAGTGATTATTCTTCTGCTTCAACACAGAGAGTGTGGGAAGCCAAGTTAACACTGATGCCAGCACTTTGTCAAGTACTCCTAGGAAGTGTTTGCTTGGTTTTCTTGGGGGGATGCCTCACACTAACAATAAAAATCTGCTGGAGACAAATAATGGAGATGTGCTGCACCACTATAAAAAATATGATTTTAGAGACTGCAAAATACAGTGAGCCCATTGGGATTTCCCATTCTGCCTCTGTACACAACAGAACTACTTGACTTGAAGCATGGCAATTAGAAGTCTACCTCAAAATATTCTCATTTCTACTCATATAATGATTTTGATTTTTTAATCTCCATTGAAATAACTGATCAGATATCAATTACTGCGAATATAAAACTAGTTTCCTTGTTTTCTGGTTTATATCACTATTAGAAGAAAAAGGAAGATAGCAATAAGAAATAAGACAAGAGAATGTAAGTGAATATTTCAGAAAACACAGCAACTGTTTGCATGTAAAAATCCTGAGAAATCTTGAATGCAGTTATAGGAGGAGATGCTGAGAATTACATATAGGCTTAGAAAAGTAACTATGTGAACTTAAATAATGGATATCAGCTGGTTGCCAGTCATGAATAATTCAAAATTAGAAAGCTTAAGGGACTAGGACTAACCAGAATTTACTGATTGGATCCCACACATGTTGCTTTCCATAGATTCTCTGGTAATTGAGGTCATGGAGATTTATGTTTATAGAACACAGGGCATCATGGTGCTAGCTAATTACTTTCACTTATGCATGCACTTTTTATTTTTCTGTCAATTAGAAAAGTGTTATGTTGGCTGATCTGCATATTCGATACCATAGTTAACGATCTATTCATAGAAAGTGCAACCTTTGCTTTGGGTTTATTAATCAAATAAATTGTATTTGCCACTTCAGAAAGAATGTTGTCACTTCATATAAAACCAAAAAAGCTCTTCGTATTTTTTTGAACTATCAGTTCACATTAAAAGAGATCCTTGATGTGTTTAACTTTTCACAGAGTAAATTTACTTACCACAGGATGTCATTTCATCAGTTTCATCTCCACAGTCATCTTCCCTGTCACACAGCCAGGATGCTGGAATACAGCGTCCATTCCCACAGGAAAACTGATCGACCTGACAGGTTCTTGCTGTCAAGACAAAACACTCCAAAAATGCAAGGGAAATGGACTAAATCTGTTAGGTCTCTTGGTGCATGGCTGTATGTAGAAGCTACAGGTCTGGAGGGCATCTCCTGGCCTGCTGCAGGTTTTACCTGATCTGACTAAACATCCTTCACCTCCTTTGCTTTCAGAGAAAATCTGAATCATCTGCAGGACTATGTTCTGTATCTGTTATGTAAGATTTTTAGCTTCTTCACATGAGAACATGAAATTTTATGTGTAATTATACAAAACTAGGTGGGAGAGGAGAATTTTTGATAAAATAACATTAGTGCTGCAACTGAAGTAAACAAAAATCAGGGAACAAATATATCTAACTTCCAACTGGGATATTAACCACTTGTATTTCATACCATAAATAATTATCCAGTAAGAATCATATTTACACAGAAAAATGGTAGCATAGCCTATGTGTGATGTGTTCCTGGATCACTGTTATTAGAATCTATCTTTGCAAATAAGCAACTGCAATGATCCATTAAAGGGAAATCTGCCTGTCTGTCTTCCTTCTGAAAAAATACAGATCACTAAAAGATGATGCTATATAACTACAGAAATTATTTTTGAAAGCTGATGAACAGTAGAACTTAAAAAAAAAAAATCCAACTTATGAAATTGACATCTTACAAATCTTACTGAAAAGGTGAGCCCACAACTAAAATGCCAGTGATATTGACACAGATTTTGATTCCACATTTGATTTTTTAGAGTTCATCTATATATGATTCAAAATTGTTTTTAGAAAATACTGATATGTCAGAATCCCATATAATCAAAAGACTGTATCTCCATTTGCTGTTTTCAATTATGGTTTTCCTTTTTCTTTATAGAAATACCCCCAAATTCAACAGAACAGTTTTAAATATATAAAAGCTTTTTTTGGAACAGCATTTACCAGTGCAGGAACAAAAGAAAAAACAAGAATAGAAAATTAAACAGCCAACTGAGAGAGGGCTGCAAATCATGGGTCTGCCTTATAAGCACACAGTTGAATATCAAATGATATCAAGATGTATTTTCAATCCACAGCAATACTGTAGAGGTGTCATGGACATAGAAAAAATTAAAATCAAGGAAAATCAGTTCAGTGATTATTTTAATATCCAAGGTACACTGGCTATCACTGCATTTCAGTTTTAAATAGTCATCAGCTTCCTGATGCCAAATATTTGGTATCTCAGATATTTAATGATTATTTGGTGTGCTCTACCTACAACCACTAAACATCACTTCTGTACAAGCCAAGGAGAGATTTATTGAAGTGGAACAAATAATCACTTTGGTATTTCCTTAAAAACTCTCCATACAGTTAATAAGTTACAAATGCAAACAAGTTCAGGCAACAAGGGGAAACTGAATAACTAATTATGCTTTTCTCAGCATAAAATAAAATCTACTAGTGACATGATCTACTAGTGACATGGCACTCATCACAGCATGTTAACAAACAAAATTCTAACTGCCAAAAAAGATTTAACAGGGACAAGTTTGTACCTAAGCAGTGCTGTAACAGCCAACCCACATGGAGAGATTAAGTGCTGAATTCCTTTGGAGAGCACAGTCAAGCATAAAGATTAAGTAAAATATAATTTGTATTCCAGCCTCGGTGGCATCAAGATCTGAATTAATTTAAAATGGCAATAATCAGATTACTAGTAGTAGATGGATTCAGTTTTGTTCAGAGCAGTCTTGAACTGTTTATGGAAAAGGAGCAAGAGAACTTGCATGTACAACTAAGTGAAATCTTTACCTGCACAGGTTTTATTTGATTCATCTTCATTATTACCACAGTCATTAGCTCCATCACAAAGCCACCTCTTGGGAATGCAGCGGTTATTTTGGCACTTAAACTGATCCTCAGGACAACTATGATTGACTGGGGAGAAAAAAGAGTGGTATTTTCCTAAGAAAATAATTGGAGATTAATAGCTGAAAATGATACATTAAATGATACTTCCTGGTGATGCAGTTAATATGATTATCTTGTATATCTAACCACCATACTATAAGAATTGTTCAACTAACTGGTGAAAAAATATTGCAGTAATTTAACAGATAAATTTATAAGTTATTTAATGTAAATTACACAATACAAAGCAATTGTATCATATTATTGTCAATATGGAGGTCCTCTTCTACTAGGTGATAAAAGGTAGCACCATTTTGAAATGTTTCAGTTTCCTTAAAGAAAAAAATTCAATGTGGTCAGGTTTGCAAACTGAAGTGCATATAAATGAAAGAAAACACCTAAGGCAACAGATGCAACTTCCTGAGGGCATATCCAAAATATTGTATCACAGAGAGTTCAGATTTGGACAGGTTATAAAATGCTTCTAAAATGATGCTTATTATTGTCAATGGCAACATATAGAGCTGCTCTTTACTTACCATGAAGTTGTAGGTATCAAAAAGTGAAATACACAAATCAGTGTAAAATTGGAAAAAAGAATGGAGTATTCAAGAGTGAACAAGGTATCTCACAAACATCTTTTTGCCAGTTACTAAGTACCATGGTAAGGATGAAGACTGAAAGCACAGAAATTATATGTGCACTATTGGTCTGCTCTTGTAGCTGTACTAAGTCTGTATGATCTGTTCCTTTCATGCTAATAACAAGATCTATTTGCAGCAGATCTTTCTAATATTGTTTTACACAGGACACATTAAACCACATAAAACTTCAAAATGCTGGGTTAAAAATAATCTCAAGCTATTTTTCACCCACTCAGACATGCATAATGTCTTCTTTAAAGTTTAACATAGATCTGGAAACAAAGGATATTTAAAATGAAAGGATGTCTTGTGGGTTTATCCTTGACATTTCAGTAGCTTTTACCTTTGACCTTTCTACCTTTCAAAAACAACACAGAGCACATGAACACTTCACAAGTGTTTTCTGTGGAGAGTTCAAGAGCACTGCAAGTAAAGAGTTAATTAATTTATGATATTAACAGATAGGCATTCCAGGTCTCATAGTGTTTATGAAGCAACCTAGCTCACTAGGAAACAAAATGGTGATCATCCATGAGATAAAATTAAAAAAACAAAATTGAAGAGTTGTTTAGAAAAAATCTGACCTCAATGCTAGATCAAGTTATTATTTTAAATTGTAGTTAACTTCTTAGTCATATATGAATTTACTAACACACTGGGTGCATTCTATATGTAACTGCAAATATTTCAGACTAACTCAAAAAGAGCCACTGAAGTTTCTATAGCAACAGCTGCAAAGCCATTACTGTTATCATACTGGCCACTTAAACTATGTATCATGTACAGATTTGGGGCCAGATTATGATTTAATTTCTCTCTTTATAAATCTTCAAAGAATTACAGGCTTTGATCAATGAATGGGTCTAAATTGCACTAATTTAAAGAAGAATCAAGTTTACTGTGCCAAAATACTGTCTCTCTCACTCTCTTTATTAGTTAAGCTCCTTGTTTAAGTGTAAGAATCCCCAGTATTATGACAAAATGTTAGCAAGCACTGTATTTCAGAGCTGGATAAACATTTTGAAATTAATTTGGACTAAAATCATTAATAACTTACATATGAAGCTTTCCAAACTCCTACTGCAGGGAAAGAAACCAAACTGGCTACGTTACAGCCATACAGAAAAAAGACCTGGGCATTGTAGAGGACCCCAAATTCAGTTTGTGACAGTAACATCAGGGCAGTGTGAAGCAGCCAGGATTTACCCAAGGATGTATAAACAGGACTATCAGCCCTCACAAACACCGCCTCTCAGTCTCATCAGCTTCATAAAGGCTTCAGGAGAAGTACATATATCCAGTTTTGGACTTGAATCCCTAGGATTACTTGGCAAAGTTCAGAAAAGAGCAATGACATCTATAACACACCCATAACCTACCGGGGAAAAAAATAAATAAAAATAGAACAGTTGAGAGTTGTTTTGTCTCGGAGAGATAAGAGTGAGACTATGATAAGAGCTTTCAGATATAGAGAACAATGCTGCACAGGAGAAGAGTGTATTAGTTCTCCATGACTACAGTTGGTAGGGAAAAAAATAACATGTTTTCACTTCAGTAAAGGAGGTTTAGTTTAGAGAAATGATCTAATGATAGAAATAGGAAGCACTGTGACACAAGAAGTAAAGAAAGGCATTTAGACTGCTGCAACTCTAATTTTATAGCAAACTATGCAAGCATCTTCCTGGAATGTCAAAGATATGCAATCTGCTTTCTATTATGTTCCTGTTGTTATTTCTGATAGGGGGTTAAAAAGTAAAAGCAGACATACAGCATATTTCAGAGTGCTCATCACTGCCATCCAGGCAGTCGTCGTCTCCATCGCAGCGCCAGCGGTCCTGGATGCAGCGCTTGTTGTTGCACTGGAACTCTTCAGCTTTGCACAACTGTGGTAGCACTTCTCCACGTTTAACTAGGAAAAAATATCCAAGAAGCACACCTGTTTTATCAGCTTGATAGTAATGCAATAGCACTTCTATGTAAATAGATACAATTCTTGTTATCGCTCTTCTGACTTTTTTTTTTAGTAAACTTTGCGTATTTCAGGTAATTCCACCTGAAGCCTGCACCAGCATGCAGATCTGAGTGCATGCTTGAGGCAATATATCTTTAATAAATGGAAGAACTCAGAAGAGAAAGGCACTCAAACTGTTTTTTAAATTGGTGCTTTGAGGATAGGGCAAAAAAAATCAGTTTAAAATCTTGCAATGCCTCGTCAACAGTGAAAAGAACAGACTCGTAGAGACAGACCAAATTCTGGTACACGTTTCAGGGCTAGAAAATGATTAGTGAGAAGCTGATTCTTGTATCCAAGCAACAACAAAAATACCTGTATAATGCACTGGTCCAGACTCAGAAAGGAAGAAAGGATAAAATTCTGCTGAGGTGGACTTAGGTAGCAAGCTAAAAGCTTATTGATAAATCCAGACAAATAGGTTTTTTCAACATAAGGTTCAGAATGCTTAATGTGTAAATACCACACACCACTCCATGACCACCAAAGTCCTTGGAAAGGGTCAGGCAATGAAGTTTGTTGGGGAAAAGCAGGAAACCTGCTTCATTCAGATCTGAAAGTGTCTAACCTCTCTTCCTAACACTTCCATTCTGTCTTAGCAGTGAAAAGTCCACCTTCAGAATACTTTCTGCTAAAAAGAAAAATAATTCTCCTTGGGTTAAATTTGAGCTTCTTGCAAGCCTCAATAATGTTCATTGTGCTATGAAGTAATTCTTACTCTTTACTCATCTCCACATTCTTACTCTTTACTCATCTCCACAAGGCTTATTGCTGGAGACCTAGGTAAAGTCTTACACACTAAACTTCAAGAAATAGATCTGTAAGATTAAAAAGAAAAATAGAAAACAGATAATTTTGAGTATGTCACAAATATCAAGTCTAAACTCTTTAAAAAAAAATCTATTATCTGTTTTTTAATTGAAAACCCCACATTTAATTATTAGCATAGATTTTTAAATTGATGTTTCAATGGAGATAAACAAGGAAGAGATGCAAAAAGAAAGTGTAATTTGCTAAGTCTGTGGCATGACCAATTACACATAAATGCACCTGCTTGACATGTTTTGTGGACAATTTCAGCATGAATATTTCCTATGCCAGATTTCAATTTCAGATATTCAGGAGTCAATATAATAAGCTGAAACCAGTTTATGTAGAATCCACATAATTTTTAGATACATTAATTTCTGGTATTTCTGATGTACTTTAGAAGAGGTCAGTGAAATATTTAAGTGCTTTATCATAACAGACATTCTGAAATATTATCCTCAAATACAATGCACTTAGTATTTTGTCTTTTTTGAAATATCTTCATTATATTAGATAAAATGTCTTCAATTAGAATTTTTGGGGGACAAGGATCCTGCAAGATCATTGCCTTGCAGGACTGCAAAAAGCCTCTAGGAGACCACATTTTCTTGTTTTATTTTGAGACTTGACTTGATCCCTTAACAGTAGCATCAACTCAGGTATTTTTTAACAAAATCTTACTCATGCAGGTCGTACTGTTTTCCTCCAAAAGCTGATTATCAGCACAGGCACAAACTCTGCCTCCAGGAATTGCTAAACAAAGAGTGCTGCAGCCTCCGTTGTTCACACGACATGCATTATCACCTTTGAAAAAAAAACACCACAATTTTAAAACTAACAGCCATGGTAGAAAATGTCTTTTCAGAACGTAAGCACTTGAACAATTTCATTATTTACAACTACTTTCATCATTTCTCATAGTTTGGTTACTACAGGTTGTAATATGTAAGTCATTTTAGTTACAGATTGCAATACCCTGTAATAGTAAAAAAGCCCACACCATCACCTCAGAACACTGTACCTCCCTTTTTAATGGTAAGAATTACTACAAAATATGTAGCTACATGAAACATATTGGCATCTGCAGATGTTAAGACAATACATCTACATGCAGACTAAGGAAACAGAGAAGGGAAAGATGATTTCTAAGTAGAAAGAGCTCTATGGCAGATGGAACACAGGACAGATATTCCCCTACTCTCTTCTGAACACACCTGCTGCATCACTCCTTTGGCAACAAAACTTAAAATCTAAGCCCATTAGAGCTAATGTTACAAATTCTGTTTGTGTCACTTTGGTCATGACCTAATTGCTTCGATATGCACTGCTGAGGATGTCCAACTTCTCATGACCAAAGCTCTTTTCATTTCAAGTGTCAGTGATAGCTATGACCAAGGCAAGCTACAAAAATTCATGTCTGCCAAAACTTAAAAATAAAACTGCTTTTTTCCTCCTTCTGTCCTGGTAAAAAGCAGGTGTTCCTTCCTCTGCTCACCATTTTCAGATGTACAAAACATTCATCAAGTCCTGAACTAAAACAGATTCAACACAATTCTCTCTTGTCAAAGCACACAGAGGAAGCTGCAAACATAAACTGCCTTGTCAGTCATACCTGCATGTGCAGGGAAACATTTTCAAATTATCACATGAACAACAGGTAACCAGAAAATAATTTGAAATTTTAAAAACTTTCAGATTTTAAAATGTACTTCAGTAAGTCTTCCAAAGCTTCAGAGTAAGCTATTCCTAAGCTTTTTTTCTGACCCACTCTACACCATTTCTTAGAAGGAAATGTGTCTACAGTCCATTAAAAGGCCACTGAACTTTCAAATAACATTGTGCAAATTAATTCCCACAGAACTCTGTGGGAAGCCACTGTGGTACTTGGACTTTTACTGGGCAGGGTGTGAGGGAGATGGCAAGAACATAACTGTATAAACAGGGAAAAACTTTAAGTCTATGGTGTGAGGGCTGGGTAGATAGAGTAGCTCCAACTTAACCTCTGCATTTAAAATACTTTATTGATTCTAAAATATTGCACAAAATATACTCCTTTATTAAGTCTGTGCTCACCAAAAGCCAAATAATGTGAATAAAACATCAAAAGAGATGCATTTCCAACTAAATCTTTTGAAAACCTCAGATACAACAGAGCCTCAGAAAGAGAAGCCTTGACAATCTCCCACCCAGCACACAAAACAAAGAATGCCACTAATGTAAAGACTCCAGAAAATTATCAGAAGCTGCCAAAACAAACCAACCAACATATAATCTTCAGAAGTGAAACCAAAATTATAGAGCACAAGTCAAGGAAATTTGCAGTGATTTAATTAAAGGACATGCATGAGTTTATTGGATCACTAAAAATAATAATGCTATAGAATAAAAGACTATTCAACAAGCATAGAAAACACTTTGAAAACCAACAATGATTCTGAAGCCCAATGCAAACTTAAAAAAAAAAAAAAAGATCAAAATTAAAACACTACATCAAAGTCATCTGGCCCACCTTGAAGATGAGAAGTTCCTACTTAACCTCATAATTGGGATGACAAACAACAGTACGGCAGCTACTTGTTCAATAGTGATGAAAGAGAGGATGACAACAAGGAAAATACAAATACCAAGAGTTAAAGCAACAAGACCCTAGATGAAAAGGTTTATAAAGTAAGTTTCAGGGAAGTCTTCAACCTGAAGGTGCAATGAGACCTTTAATCTCACCAGTCTTGCTGAAAAGATTTCTAGACTAAAATGGTTCCTGAAACAAAGAGGATAAGTCTCTTTATTGAGTGAACCATGGAACTCATTCATCTAGCATTTATAAAATCCATTTTCCTCAATCACTGTTCACAAGCAGCTATTTCAGATGAGCGTTCCTAAAATATTCCTGAAACCATAGAGCTACTTTTAAAGCTATTATATTTTACCAGATTTTAAGACAGTTGCTGCTCTGTCACTTGCATACAATTAAGTTAGGCTGATTCCTTTTTAATTTGCTAAAAAAAAGTAGTCACAGCTAAGACAACAACATGCTTGTATCTCAGTCTTTGTTCTCAGAAAAAAAGAAAAAGAAATGTGGCTACCATATACACTTGTTTAATCATTTGAAAGATAAACTGAAGTATTAGTGATCATTACACTTCTGTGTTTTCATGAGTATTCATTTCCATTCGTACTTCCCCATAATCCTAACCCCAAGTACTGCTGAAGTTGTGTCAACCTCCTTTAGGATCAGACTGCACATGAAGAGCAGCAGCCTGGGGCTCAAGCAGCTGCTCCTTGTAACCTGAGGAGTTAAAACATCAACTGATTTTAAAGAGAGGTTGTTTTGACTGCTGTAAATGGACTTGCACAAGAATTACTTACACATGAATAGCAATCTCCCCTTTCATAACACTGGAAATAATTTATATGCTGACTGTAAATCCAACTCCTATGATTACCATGCTTTGTGCCACCTCCACATTTAAGATATTCCTGATGCAGAGACCCAAAAATTAAGCCTAAGAAAGCAAAAGAAATTCTAATCTTTGAAAGCAAGAAAAAAAACAGGATTCCTCCAAAAGAGGAATATGCCTCATGAGATACAAAGACAGTGAACAATACCTCTTCCTAAGGAGAAGCCAAAAGAAGCTTAATGTCACTGCCCATAGCACTAGGAAAAGCAGGATTGGCAATCAAGTATCCTGGAAAATCAAGTATCCTCTTAATTAAATTCCAGTTTCTAGACCAAAATTCATTGACATGGTTTGTGCTTGTGTAGACAGCAACAGCAGTATCAAAAAGTAACCTCAAAATATCAGAGCCAAATGTTTCTAAGATACCTAAGTGTAAGGTAAATGAACTACATAAATGATAACTACATAAAATTAACTACAATGATTCTCTCTGTACCACAGGATTTAGGCCTTGATCTTTTCCAGGTAACACACACATATGCACAAAAAACCCAAAAAAACCCAAAAAAACCCCAACCCAAGCAGTTCAGCTTTCTTTAGAATAAGTACAAATGCTTTTGCTCCTTTGGGAGCAATGCAAGATCAACCTCACTGAGCATGACAGACAGGGAAGATGCCAAAGTCTGCAGTCAGCTTACAAAATTCCAAATTTCAAACACTGAATGCATTAATGACCTACACGTAGCAGGACTGGCAACATCTTAATGTCTCTGATTTTCTATAGGAACAGAGGAACTGGGAATGTTCTACCTGTCAAAAATGATGATCTGTACAGACTAATCAGATCTATAGATTAATATTTAACATGGTGATCTTCTGAACAGTATTTTGTTTATACTAATTGTTGTTGTTCAGTTTCATGTTTGGTAGTGGATCTTAATGAGGCATTAATCAGACGTAATTTCATTAGAGAGCAAATATTCAACAACTCACCTGAAGGCTACATGCAGTAAACAGATTCCAAACTTGTCCTCAGTAAAATATTTTGCAAATTTACCTGCAAATTTACCTGCATTTTCTAGGCTCCTATGATCTCTGTAATCCTAAGGCCTTTATCCAATTTCTCTACTGGTTTAAGTAGCAACCACTATGGATTTTTCCACTATTTTCAAAGGGCACTTACTCTGATTCTTTGTAACTGCATCATGCACTTTTAGGGGATTAAGTCATGTGGTGCTGGTGTGGACCAAGTGTGGGAGAAAATTACAAAAAATAAAAGGCAGATAGGGTCTAAGATCTTATTTAAGGCAAATGCAGTAATGCATTTTATGAGCCAATGTGTATGCATTATGTATTCTATTTTATACTTTCACAGCATCTTTTTGACACTCAAGAAAAATGGCAATAAAGGCAGTGTGAGAACACAGAACAAATTCAGACAGATGTAATACTATGATTCACTTTTTAGTATGTGCAAGATGATCCATTTCAACATCAATGGATTGAAACATCAGAAAGTATTCTCCTCATGCAGTAAGTCATGTTCTTTTTTCTATTGCTAGCTAGCCACCTCGAAATCCAGGACACTGTATGGGAAAACATCCTTCTGTAACAAACCTTTGGAGAAATGTAATGAGTACCTTGCTGTTTACGTGGATCATAAATCTGGAGTCCAAACAAAGGTGGTTTCTCACTTCTAAGCAGTGTCACATTCCTTGTAACCAGATCCAACTGGAAAATTGACCCATTCATATAATCTGTCCAGTAAATATAATTTCCATGATGTGACAGTCCAAAAGGATGATTCAAATCTTTTCCATTGTAGACTACCTGCAGTTAATTAGTGGTAGATGAGCATTAGCAAAGCTAAAATAATTAATTTTTTTAGCATATACTGCAGAGAACATAAGACAGGAAATAGAAAAACTGAGATAAGCACTGTGCCCAAAAACAACTAATTAATGCAATAAAATCAAATAAAGAGTGCAGAGCCATCCTATGCACAAGCACCAGCATCTAACTTCAAAACTGCCAATAAATTCATTTTAAGTGTCCTCTGTCAGATAACACAGAGCAATGTAGGTAACCATGCAACCATTATATTCAATAAATCTGTACCTTCTTCCCTAGCAAGGAAGCATTGTTGTTAACATAACTTTGAGTATCTGTCAAGTATATCAAATATCTGCTTCTTTTAAAGCTAAGAATAGAGTGCATGAGTTGCTTATTTTTGCAGAAGTGTAAAGTAAGTGCAGAGATTTCTTTATTTATTTCTGTGAACTTCCTCTTCTGTTTGGGTTGAGATAACTTAAAACAAATAATTAAAAAAAACCCACAAAACACCACAGTCTGTTTCTCCCTTTCCCCCCCCCAAAAAACCCCCAAAAATCCAAGCCAACTTTCTTTCATGCACCTTTTTCTTTTGGTTTATTAACAAATACACAAAACTAAAATTACATCCCAGATGTACTCTTGATTTTGCTGGTCACTGAGAAATGTTCTCAACCCATGTAATTTGCTATAGCTCCAGTCTCAGGATTCCTTCACAAGAACTGCAACTACCACTACCCAAGAGCTGTCTGATAAAGAGGAACAAATCAAAAATATTTTCAATCCCTGCAGAACAAACCCAAAACTTTAAAAAGAGGCTAAACATACCATTAAGTAAATGACAGTAATCAGAATGATTTACTTTAAAAAAAAGACATAGAAAACTGCAGACCTCTAAATCATCTACTTTTGGGAGCCCTGCCTTTATACTTCATCATTCAGATGCAGTTTGGAATGACTAAGTTCCAGTCTTCTTCTGCTGGCTGGGGTCCTTGCTTGAACTAATGCCCAAGAGTGTATTTTCTATCTAGAAAGAAGGAAGCAGTTCATCAGATGCCCTACTTTGGCTCTAATCAGAGACACAAACCCCAGAGAACAAGGAAACAAAGCCAACTAAATTCCAGCTACTTTGAGGTGACAAACATCATCCCCTCTTGCCCCTCACGTTTTCTCTTAGGGCTCAGAATTATTCTGGTCAAATCTTGGGGAAGAGCTTTTGACAAAATGAATCCACCAGTCAATCCTCTAACAGCTACTGGTGGAATTTTTGTAGGACTTCCCCACCCCCTAAAATGTCCACTACACTGAAACTCACACAATTAAAGCTGCTTTTGACCCAGGTATATTTTGACCAAAATACCCTCTAATAAAGATCAAGTTATTCAACATCAACAACAAGTATCTTCTACTTATTTTTGTCTATATAAATTTCATTCAAACTGATGTGCATTTTATTTAAATCAGGCCAGGTGTTTAATTGAGATCACAGGGATATAGAAAACCACTTGTATAAGAGCCAGAACAATTCTGTGACACACATTTCAAAATAAAACCTGTCAAAACAGGTTCACCAGTTCTAGTCAGAGGCAAAAGCAGCAGTTCTCACTAGGAATCCATTTGTGACCCAGAGCAGATGCATTTAACCCTTCTAGACCTGTTCTTTTCTGGAACTTTTCAGGAAATTTAGTAGACAAGGTTCTCTAATTAAAAAATATCTTTCTGCCCATGAGCTTAGGCCTCTTCAGTACAGGACCAGAATGGATTTGGAGCAAAAGTGCTAAAGGTAAATCCTAAGCCAGCCACTAAAAGAAACTGCAACACTGAAGCATTGGTACAGACTTAACAAGTGATCAATATAAGGGATTTTAAAAGCAGTATTTATCAATATGAGTTTGTACAGTTACGCCTTTCAGAACTAGAGATCTGCATATTGGTTGCATCACAGACATCACACAGAGGGAAAAATGACTGAAGGTTAAATGAGAAGTTCCAAGACTTAAGAGTTTGTGACAAAATCATCCCACAGAAGGATTTCATGCCCCCCATTCTCAGCTAATGATGATGTCAGGGTACTAACTTTAGGAAGCAGATGCTAAATCTTCCCCAAATTATCAGACTCCTGTCTAGGCTTTAACTGATTTCCAAATGTCTGCTCTGTACTTGTTACTTTTACAAAAGAACACAGAACTTCTATACAGACTTGTATCTAGCTAGTACAGATACCAGTAAAAACTATACCAGTTTTTCTCCACCTTTGCACTTGCAGAGAGCTGCCCCTCTGCATATTACCAGAAATGCTCAAACGGGGTGCTCAGATTCATTGAAAGGAGCTTATCCAGTGAAGTCAAATGAAAGCTGCTCTCTAGCAGAGCCAAAGCAAGATGGTTTTTTTTTTCTACTGAAAACCTCTTTGTAGCTTCGTGGCTCAATCAAAATGTAGCTCATTGTCACATGAGGAAAAAAAAAAAGATTAAAAAATATATTAGATTTTAGTCACTTTCTAAAGATGAAAAAAATTTTAAGCTATATTAAGTGATCCTGCGGGAGCCTGGCAGCATTGCTTGTTTCAAGAGGTGACACTGGACATGCTGAGGGGTTATGCAGACTTTAAAAAGCTTAGCAAATATTTTTAACATAACACAATCAAATCCAGGGAAAGAGCATGCCTGTGGCAAAACAGCAGTGTTTTTCTTTTACCTTTCTCTCAGTTCCATTCAAAAATATCCTTTCAATGTGATCATAATAGGCATCACACCAGTACAATACATTGGCATGATAGTCCAGAGTTAAACCATTTGGCCACAGCATCTTTGATGTTACAAAAATCTGCCGACTGTAGCCATCCATCCATGCCTTCTCAATTCTTCCCACGCTGTCATCTATTTCATCTTCTTCCCAGTCTGTCCAATACATCCAGCTAGGAAATTATAAAAATGAACATTGAGATGCTATCTTAATCATGGGAATTACACTGGAGACTTTCAGCAGCAGTTTGCAACAGTTTATCCACAAACCAGAATTATTTTAACTTTTGCGTGTCTCTTTCCACTGCTACAGACACTGCTGAAATTCCACTTATGGTGTTTTCCCCCTGTTGCCATCAATTACATGAATACCAAAAAGGCAAGCTGACATGAGAAGTTAAAAAACTATTTAAAACCTTATTTAATTCCACCAGAATTATGATATTTTAAAAACCAACCAATTGACTTGGTCACAAAGTTCAAACTTCTACAGTTTTTTTTCCCAAAATTTAATTTATCTTTATGATGCAAATCTGCTTTTTATTAAACTTAACACTACCAAAACAAGCTGCAATACATTTATTAATTATGCATCAGTTTAATAGCTACAGGATAACCTTGACATTCTGTGGATTTATCATCCCACATGAAGCAGCCAAATTACTCAAAAAAACTTGTTATGGGCACTCAGTCCCTGACAAATTTTTTTAGGAAGAGAGATGGAAACTATTTTCACTACTTGGAAAATAGTGGCAGGCAGTTTTTAGCATAATTTTATGGTTTGTAATATAAAGGTGTAGATAACCAAAACAACTCTGAAAAATATCTATGCTACTTTGGAAAAAACTAATCAAGTAATGTAATAATTCATCTACAAGTAGTGGTTCAGATTCATTCTTTAAGCCCTGCTCCATTAGACACTAAAAAACACACCCTACATTGGTTTTTGTTTGATTGTTGTTTTTTGGAGGGTTTTGTGTTTGGTTTGGTGATTTTTTTTCCTTCTTACAGACCTGTTAATGACAACCCTGACTGCAACAATTTGAATTACACAAGTGGAATGTGTAAGAAAGCTGAAGGTGGCAAATATGCTAAAAACCACCACCTTTTTCCTTACTTTTTTTTAAATTATTATTATTTATTTTCACAAAAGAAAAATGGCTTTATGAGAAGAAACAGAAGTCCTGTACATAATCTATGAAGCATCTAAAAGCCATTTCAGATCATATGACACACAGGGACATGAATGTGCTGAAAACATTTATTCAGCAGTAGGCATTTACTTTTAAAGTCAAATCTAGGATTTCAATTATTAAGCATTAAATAGAGGAAAAACATCACAGGTATCTTAAATGGATCCTACTTTGTCAGCATTGCCAGGATTTAATTGGTATTTCTGTGCCTCACTTTTGATTTCACCAGGTTTGTGTTTTCTGAAATAACTTGTGTGACCCCAACCTACTTAAGTGTCTGCACTTTTAAGAATAAAGTCCTGGAATATAAATTCTGAATATACAAAAGAATGAAACACTGAAATGATAAACAGTTCTGGTATCAAATCTGTGTCAAGTACCAAACCTACAAGTCAAAAGTTTTGTTCAAATACACTTTTATGTATAAACATAATTTGATCAATCTGCTTTTCATTGAAGAGATTGGTAAAGATAAAGAAAAAATTGCACCATCATCACACAGGTTTAAAGATATGCAGCTGTGCCTAGGAGATTGGTTTGGGTTCTTCTAATATTTTGTAAATATATGCTAAGAACATTGATCAATTTCTGATCCATTAAACTTATAAACTTCATTGTATGTTTGACTCAACACTAGAATTAACCACAGAATTATAAAACCTGTGGGTACCTGGAAGCTGAGGCAGGGCTGCAGGTGAATATGGTATTTATTTTATTGGAAAATGTTTTCCAAATATTTACCTGACTGCTCAACAGCACTTACTGACTCTTTCTCCATTAACTTTTTGTCTGTACTTATTCTAGTTATCATATCACAAGCTAAAACATGCTTACAGTGACAGACATTTGCATTAATGTGCTTTAATTGTACCTCAAAATGCAGTTAGTGCTTGTATATTGGCTAAATCAAGAGTAATATTTTTTAAACATAATTAAAATGCCATAATAAATACCATCCCTCAGGAAAAGCTTCCACGAGACCTATAATCATGAAGGGCACACATTTCTATTTTATAGAAAAGTATTTTATATAATAGCCCTTTTCAGACAATACATCTTCATACACTATTGCCTGTGTCATGCACTTACTCAGCTGGAAAATTTAACAAAGTAATTGTAGGTATGGTTATGGTTTGTGGTCTGATTTTACATCCTTACTATCTGACCTTAATTAATTGCAGCCTATCCACAGTCACTTCCATTCCTCAAAGGACAAGCTCAAAAATGAAAACCTGATAGTGTAAATACATACTTAGTACTAGGAAAACAGCAATCATTCCAGCCCCACTGAATTACCTGCCTCCATCATTCTCCAGTGACAATTCCCTAATGAAAGGAACAGCAAAGTTTTAGGTAAACCCTAACGATGCCACACTAATATAATGTCCTTTTTATTATGCAGCCTATCACAATTAATTATGCTCATAAGTAATGAAAAGTACCTGTCTCATTTAGTTTTGTAAATCAGTGTGAACAAGGATATGGTTATAATTATCTTCAGATATTGAGACTTAAGAAGAGAGAAAGGAAGGAGAGTATTATAAAGCTCCCTTAGTATTAAAAATACATGTAGGTCTTAGACACTCAATTTGTATGAGAAAAAGGTGAATCACATTGAGATTAATTGGACATAAATTCAACAGTGTCTGGGCATACATATTCTTCTGAAAGCTTCAGGCAAGAATGCTGAGCAGGAATTAAAGATATTATGGACTCCTATAGCATTACAGACTACTTCATGACTCTACAGATGGCAGCCTAAGCAAATTTCAAGGTCATATATATAATAAAAAGACAATAATGAAACAACACAAATTAGTCTACATCATACCCATTGACAGGATCAACAACAATTCCTCTAGGGTGGGACATGTCTCCCTCCAACAAAGTTTTTCTACTCTGAGCAGCTTTTTCCAGCCTGGCTACAGCAATTGTTTTCCTGTGGCCATCATTTGTCCAATACAGATTATTTCCAATCCAGTCCACTGCTATGCCTTCTACATTATCAAGATCTGTTGAGAGAGGGCAGTAATAAGAGATTAATATAATATGTTTATTATGCATCAGTAAAAACCATGAGCAATATGTGGCCCATATAGTTAAATTAGATTATTTCTTTGAATCTGAATTTAATATTTATCAAACACAACATCAAGATTTACTTAGTTTTTGCTGAAAAAATTACAAAATAAAAGAACTGGTCATAAATCATTTGTATTTTTGTATTAAACCATAACCCTCCATCTGGTAACCATAGTCAACCTGTGTGAATATTTACTTAATATTATCCTAAACTGTGATATCACCCAAGCCAAGAACAGCTTCTGGGATGAGCTCTACTACTTGGAATCTTTTGCTTTTACCCAAATCACAAGTTTCACTCTCATTTTACAAATAAGCAAAATAGGTATTCAAGTTACACTTCTTCAGTTGTGCCTTGACCTTGCAAAACACCTAAGAAAGAACATCCACCAGTCAGAATTATTCTCTAAAGCCAAACATGAGCAAATCGTGAGCACTGCAAGCAACACATGACTCAAGAGAGCTCCCATCTGAGGTACCAATGGGCTTGAGAGTTTGGCAGTGGTAGGGTTCCATCCAGACCCAAAATAAACCCACAATGTTCATTGCACACAGTATGGAGGTTTCTCAGTTTGGAAAGCAGCTGAACAACTCCCCAAGCAACAAGTTTTCCCTCAAGCTTACCCCCCAAAGCTATAAATGGAGCTCTGCCACCTCCCCCATGATTCCTACTCCTGTACAGACAGCAGAAGTTCTAGAAAAGGTTTTCCTTCTCTCTTCCATAACATCCTTTCCCTTTTGTTTCAGCAAGATCAAAGTCTAGGTGCTAGGGGGAGGGTGATATGGGGAATTTCCAGACATTCTCTCTGGGTCTTTGTATTCCTGTGAAGGTTGAGGCACTGCTCCACTTTAGGAATCACCCTTTGCTCCACAGATGATGCTCCAGCAATCCTCTGGCATGTTTCCCCCACCATGGTCACACCTCATCTCCAGGATGACCTCACTATTGGCCAGGTGATACCAGAGACATGGTACCGGTCAGGTGAGTGATGGAGCTTGAGCTATGGCATTGCTGGCCACCACCTTTTCTGCTCTCTAAACCTTCAATGGCCTTCAGCAGCCCAGGCACTCATTACCCCTTTTCCCTCAGTCCCTCCAAGGCAGAGTTCACTGGGCAAGAGAAATCCACTTCTCCACGTACCCCTCCACCAGAAAACCCTAAACCTCTGCCCTCCTGAACGTGGGACAAAGTTTTTCATGGCACCTGCCCAGCCTCCCCCAAAAAACTCAGCTCATACCCCATAAAAAGCCCTCCAAGCAAGGGGCTGTGTCCACTTCACACCACAGAATGACCAAATGACAGAAAGTCAGGGGTTGGAAGGGATCTTGAAAGATCATGGAAGGTCCAGATTTCCCTTCCAGAGCAGGGAAGGCATCCTGGTTAGGGCGTCCTCACCATGCTGAGCCCTCAGGGTTGAATCCCAAAGTTCAGCTCTGTGGCTCCAAGAGAGCCACCTCTCCACACCACTTCCCAGGGCTCCCCAGCACCCAAAAAACCTCTGACACCCCAACCCCTGGTTCCTCAGAGAGGGCCAGGACCAACGCTGATCAGCAGCACCCCTGGGAGAGTCTCCCACCACCTTCTGAAGGCTGAGAGCACCCTGTTTGCTTGCTTTAGGTGGTAAAACTCAAGGTGAAAATGTTGGTTTTAGGGTTACTTTCTATGGCATCTTGTCACAGGCAAAATGGATTAAAAAAACAGTAAGGGGTAATGGATTAATGGTGTGACTCCAGTGAGTCTCTCCACTAAACCTGAAAATTCACAGCACCAAGGTGATGCCTCCCTTTGCTGTGATAAAAATGAAGGTGAAAAACATTTAAAAAACCCCAAGCAGCCATTCCCTCACACCCACTACACAAACCTCCTCCTTATTATGATGCTTCTTGACAATAGGGATTGCATTACTTGTCAGACTCAGATATACACTCCTACAGCATAATCTCAATGACATGAATCAAGATTTGAAAAACGGAATGAAAAATGGCTTTTCCTGCTCATACTGATACCAGTAATGCCAATGCTCTCATCAGGTTCATTCTTTCTCACCAGTGCTGATGTCACTTTCTGATCAACACTGGAGATTTGGAAACATTTTTCTCAGAATAAACACGACCCTTAGACATTTTTATTGCAATGTCCATAAAAGTTGCATTTTTTAAGAAATGCTGAAATGACAGAATCAATGATCCTACTTAAATTCTGCTTACACCAGAGGAACACATGTAAATCTGCTAAGCTGAACACAACTGTTTATTATTTGAACTGTGCTGCATGACATGTAGCTTAAGGTCATTTTTCCAGAAAACAACTTCACATGAACTCCTGAAATGCTTATTTGGGACATTTCAAGTTGTTATCAGAGTCACTGTTACTACAACAGCCCTGTGCAGTGGTGCTGTGTTGCCACTGTCTAAATCTTCTCCCAGATTTCTCCACCAAGATGCTCCCCCCACCCATAACACAGTAAGTGGGAAGCTCTTACATTCAGAACTTGATGATACCTACAAATTTTGGTTTGCAGCCTGTCAGACGTTTTCCTTGGGACGAACTCTTCACCAATGTATATTTTAGGTTATTAGAGTAATGGTGTTTGGCATCTACCTTATTCCCCAGAAGAAATCAGTACAATTCACAAAACCTTTCTGCTTACTATAACCCACAGGTATGTCATCAACAATACACCAAGATAAAATATGACAGTTTTACTGAATAAATGAAATATTGGGCTTTTCCTACACTTGGAAGCAATAACAGCATCCATGAAAAGTGCCACTGCAATCTCAGAAGCATTGGAACATGATAAATTACCTTATAGCCTTTTTGTTAAACTATGTTTTGTAGTGATTCTAATACCACCACATTACCTATCAAGTTACCATGAGGCACTGCAAAATATTTCATTTGTTACTTTTAAAACGATTTTGTTTTTTTTTAAAAAGCAAAATGCATTTAAATGTAATACTGAAGTACTTTAAATTTATGGTGCCAACTCACTGTATACTAAAACTTAAAAATAACAAGGATCCCCTTGGGATACTTCAGTCAGTATGCTTACACTATTTAAATGCAGAAAATTCAAAAAAGCTGATGGCTACTGAAAGTTAAAAACCATATAATATTTTCTAAACTGTTTTTTTTTTTTCCTTATTAATATCCTCTGGGTGCAATGGCAGTAGAGAGACAGCACAGAAAAATACATATAAATAGGAAAATGAGATTTTTAAAAAAATGAAACAATTTGTCAAAAATATAGAATTATATAAAACGAATTGAGAAACAAGTTTGTCTTGAAGAAATTAACAATGTCTAGAGTAGTTCAGGATTCTGACTAGAGGTTCTTTCTAGATTTAATGCCATCTATAATTCTAACTGTACTTACTCAATCCCATGCATATTGATTATGGTAAATGAAACACTCAGAGATGTATGTATGTATGTATATAAAACTGATGTCATTTTACACTTGGTAGGTTTTGTTCTGTTTGATTTTTTTCTTTAACCCTTGAATGGCAAAGTATTATCTACCACCCTGCAGTGACCTGAACAGTAACAGAAACTAAAAGTAAAATCTCCAGCAGTTTGGTTTTTTTTCCAAAGTGCATTTCTTTGAACATGGGAACAATTGAAGCCTTACTACCTCTACTTTTGACTTATCTGAACAGTAGGGACATTTTTTTCTTCTCTTCCTTTATAATTCAGTTTCACACTTTCTGTGTTCATACTCCTATGCCCAGCTGCAGAAATCAGTACGAGTGAACTTGCAAATCACTCCTTGATATCTCTTCTATTTTTATTAAATTTTTGGGTTTTAATTACCGTTGGATCTCTGCCCAATGTAGCAAGTGAAGCTGAAATAATTCTAAAGTTTCAAAAGATATTACAGAGAGGCAAAGGTACCCAGCAAAGTGTCAACCAAACCATGGGCATTTAAGACACTAGAATTAAATTCAGTTATGGGTGTGGAGATGACACGACATCCTGTGAGACATGATGTGAGAAAACTGTGGAGGGGGAAAAACATAGACTAAGGTGATGGGGGTTATTTTGGTTTGTTTTTTTTTAATCTGTATTTCTGATACACCTAAACATCACTAGACTTTTGGGGATAGGTTTTCCCTTGTGATCTAAAAGCTTGTCAAAATTCACTTGTCCAGATGGAGGGTGTGAAACAGCAGGATGGTGACACACCTAACCCAGCAACCAGCCAGCCTGACAAGAAGCAGCTGAAGGACCAAACGCTTTTGGATCAGTCAGAGGTCAGTCAGAATGAGCAAGATCAGAGCCAGCAGGTCACCCAGGTTTTGGTACACTCTCAGTTGTATTTGTTGTCTTTGCTGCATTCTATTAAAAAGGCAATGCCAGGGCAGCTGGAGCTCTGACAGTGTGAGAGTGGCCTTGGTTCTTGGAGGGATCAAGTATGCAAAGAGAGAAGTGCAAAGCATGGTAGGGAAAAGAGGAGAGGATCCAAGATGCTGCGAGCCCAAAGCTCAAAGAAAAAGAGTACTGGACAGAACAGGTAACAGAGACAAGCTTCAGGAGTGAAAGAAAAGTCCTTTAAGGGCTCAGAGGGGGTTCAGCAGATTTTGCTCAACTCAAGGACATCCTGACATGACCAAAATCAAGCTGGAGTACAAGGACTGAACTGTTCAAAACACATTTTGTTTTTAGCCTGTTTGATATCTAAGGTTAAACACAGTTTTATACTAATAAAACCAGCTTTTTCATGAGAAAGGTTTGGCTTTTTTCTTCTTTGGGAGATGAAACCAATCTAAATATGAACTGTATTAGTATCAACAGCTAAGTTAGGTATTAAGATTAGAATGCTAAATACCTCCTAAACTTTACAAGCATATTGCTACAAGTTTATTCAGTTTTATATAATAGCTACAGTGCCTGAGCTACTATGTCTTCTGTGGTAAATTTGGAGCATCTTTGTTTTTTAATCAAATGCCATTTGAAACAAAAAGCCCTCATGTTAATTAGATAAATATAATCAGAAAGTTCTAAAATAAAGGATAATTCTACAGCACAACCCCATAGAGGATTTTGCATTCTTTTTTGTGAAGTTACTGTTTAAAGTTCACTTTAACTTGTTACAGAATGATCTAGCACATCAATGTTAATTAAATAATGCACACAGAGTGCCTAAAAAACTAGATTAATAAGAAAACCTGAGGAAAAAATAAATTTTCTATATACCAAACTCCTAAACAGATGTTACAGATCTTTATAGACTTATTTTGACCTTGTTTATGCAAAATGAGCCGTGATCTTTGTTCATATTTACCAGGGAATAATACAACACTTTTAGGCTCACAGCAACCCCAAACACCATAAGGGGGAATGGAAGACAAGTCAAAAACCCCAGAGCTTTATGTTTATGTTACTTCAACTGAAAAATTTTACACTCAAGTGTCACTTTCTGTAGCTGGTGTAGGTACAACACTAATGCATTGTGCTGCCAGCTCTAGCAGAGGCCATTCTGGGGGCTGTCACTTATCAACACTACCCAGCAGTTTCTTTCCCAAAGTGAAAAATAAGAAATCACAGCTGAAACTGTATGGGAAACCAAACCCCAGCAGTGGTAGGTGCTCAGTGTTCTCAGTTTCCAGCTTGTGGGATCAGGCTCTCACGTAGGTAAACTGGAATTATCTGAGTTATGGGTTGCCTGAGCTAACAGATCTGGTCTTGCAAAACCTGATAGGCACAAAAAATGACAACTTCCAATCTGAGAAGTGACACCTCCCATAGATACAGTTCCTTAGCAGCACGCTGTTCAGAGCAAATATTAAACCATCACCTGCCATACCTGACAAACCTGATTTTCTCTAGTAGCCTTATAGCAAGAAATGATTTAATCTGTCCCTGCTGAGGTAGTATGGCTGGAGGCCATATTAATTTTTTAAATAATGAAAAATACATTTACAAGTTTTTTTTAAAACAAGATAAATTATAAAACTACACAAGTTCTAACTAACAATATAACCTCCTGGGCAAGTAGCAGGGGGAGGATTAGAGTGACATTTTTTTAGACTTTTTAAGTATTAGGACTATCAATAACACATCATTGGATAATCCATGTTGCCCTTCTCTGGATTTGCTCCACCAGCTCAGTGTCCTTCCTGTAGTGAGGATCCCAGAACTGAACACAGGATTCCAGGCAAGGCCTCACCAGTGCCAAGTGCAGGGGACAATCCCTTCCCTTCTCCAGCTGGCCACACTATTTCCAACACAAGCCAGGATGCTCTTAGCCTTTTTGGCCACCTGGGCACATGTGCTGGCTCACATTCATCTGGCTCTAGACTAAGACCCCTTGGGGTCCTCTTCCTCTGAGCATCTTCCCAGCCTCTCTTTCCCAAGCCTGTAGCATTGCATGGGGTTTTTGTGACTCAAGTGTAGGACCTGGCACTTGGCCTTGTTAAATCTCACACATTTGGCCTCAGCCCATCCATCCAACCTGTTGAGGTCCCTCTGGATAGGAGGTTTCCCACCCTCAGGATTCCCTCCCAATTTATTGTCAACTACTTGAATAAGCTCCAGAATCCACACTGTGACACAGGTTGGAGTGAAGAAGTCTCATTAAGTCCACAAGGATATGGGATAGCTCAGTGAATAATTATAAAGCATTACATTATGGGTTCATAATGCAGTCTAGCAACTGCAACGGTGGTTCAAGGGTTGGACTCGATGATCTCTGAGGTCCCTTCCAACCCAGCCAATTCTATGATTCTATGATTCCATGATTGTATATAACTAGTGAAAGAATGCAGTGGAGGTGTAGGAATTACTGGTGGGTGTAAGGTTGAATGGACAAAGTAAAAACTCACAACAGAGAAGCTTAACCAAACATTTTGGCACTCAGGAAAAATAAAAAGGAAGTTGTTAAACAGGAAATATCTCCAACTCTGTTTAAGGTCTAAGTTTGGGTTTGCTTTCCACAGGAGATTTAGATAAAGGTTTAAATGATCTGTAAATGTCAGTGCAGTTTTTCCCTAGTGGAATTCTCACACTGTCACTATCAATTGGCATCACCTACCATCTTTGAGGATTGTTTCTCTCTCTGTGCCATCAATTTTCTGACGTCCAATTAGGAAACTGGTAGTGTCAGCAAAGTAAATGTAGTTGGTTTCAGCATGGAAATCCAAAGCACGAGGGTTGACCAGATTTTCTATAGGGATCATGTACTCATCAGACACTTTGGTATTCAGATCCATTCCACGTATTATTCCTGGGCGTCCCTTCCCATAAAAAAGAAACAATTCATTCTTTGGTCCTGCAAAAGAAAGATTACAAACATAAACAACTGATGCTGCCTAATCGTCTTTACGGTGCATAATGCCACTTTTTAATTAACTGGTACAATTAGTGGGGGAGCAGAAATGTTAGTCAGTACTAAAAATTAAACTTTCATGTATTCCAAAGGTATCCGAGCTCAAGAAATCAAGCCAATTATATTACCTTAATTATAATACAAATTACTTCAGTGAGCTGCTTACATCTAATTATTGTTTTCCCATAAAAATTCACATAGAAAAGCACTGGTAGATCACAGAATAACTTTGTATCTACTGTGAAATGGGCATATATATATTTTTGTTGACATTTAATTTTACAATTCATTAGAATCTATCAGGGTAATGGAGACCCTGAGTAAAGTAATCATTAACTTTAACAGGACCATAAACTCCAGTAAATACAAAACAGCAATTTTGTCACATGAAGTTCCTCAGAAACAAATAAGACAAAAGATGACAGCATATTTCTTTCCAATGGGGAGGGATTCAACAAAAAAGCTTTTTCTTTTCATACTGAGATAGACACCAATATATCCTATTTCTGAGGATTTGCACAATTTAATCAAATGGGTTGATTACGAATAACTGAAGATTAGTAATGTGATTTTTCTTTTTTCGTGAAGATACTCATAAATATCCCCTTAGTACTATCAATATCTTAAAATTCTTTAAGATACATACTTTTCCTAATGTCTCTTAAGGTTTTTCCTGTAGAAAGTGTTAGTGAAAACCATAGAAGGTTGGTCTGAGGTCAAATAAAACCATCTACCAGCATTCAAAGTACCTAATTGCATGCTTTTCATCTGAAATAATTCAATGCATTTTGACAGAAAAAAACCAGACAAAACCAGGTGTTTCCAAAACTTCCAGGACTGTCCTGTTGGCTGTAGGTGACCAACAGATGTTGTTCCTAATATTAGGTATATATTATAAAATGTCAGGTACTGCCATAGTTACAGAAATCAAACTTGCTTTCACACACAAAAAAAAGCTGCCAAACAAAAAACTTGCTCAAATTATTCACAGGAATGAATGTGAGTTACACAAGTTGATTGTATGGGCACAAATTAGATGTGACAAACTATTTCAAAGCATTTCTGTATTTATGCACTGAGAGAATAATTATATATATATATATTAAAAAAAAAAAAAAGAGTAAGACAGACAAATTGAAAACCTGTGATGATTTTTGGAATGCTTTAAGCAGCATCCCAGGTTTGATTTGACACTTGTATGAACTAAACCAAATCAAATCATTTTAAGGGAATGAAAGGAATACACGAACAAAGCACCAGGTACATGTTACAACCAATTTTTACCCCAAACCAGCCCCATGTGTTTCATGTTGCTATTGATAAGCAGGTTAAATCTCACCCAGAAATATACTTTTAAATATCAGTGACTGATTTAAATAACATACTTTTGCATGACCTGCCATCACTCCCCAGGATGAAGCCAGTCCTGCAGCGACAGGTCCGTGCTTTGTAGTTGCTGCTGAGTAGACAGATGTGTGAACATCCCCCTGGCATCCCATATGGATCCACCTCACACGCATGGCTTCTGACTAAAGCCAGGATAAAAAAAACACAGCAAGGTTGAAATCCATTTAAAGCAAGGTAATTATATGCATCAGCATGTGGAAAGTTTAGACAAGAGGAAAAAAGGGAATTTGTGTCACCATAAATCTTTCTCCAGCAAATAACTGAGACAGGAGGTGTTATTTTAAGGTGATGCCTTAACTGGACAAGCAATCCAAAGGGCCATCCTGTGCCTATCCCCATTGCTTTATGTAGTCAGCCCTTTTTGAATAAGCTTCTGCACAAAGTTTGCCAGGCAGCAACCCACTGGAGCAGCTGACACTTTTCCCCTTGGCTGTTTCTTGCTTTGGTTTATTTAACTGGTTGGTTAGGTTTTTGGGAACAGAGTGAAACCCATGCCAAGGAAGTTTTATATTAATTGAACTCCATTAGAAAACCCCCTTCTACCTGTGCAGAAGCAAAAAGAACAGAACAAACCTTGTAATGTTTTTCCACATCTTTACAGTTGGGACATATATCCAGCTGAAGAGTCAAAATATTTCCTTTTGTGGATTCCATATTTTCAAATGCACAGGTCAAAATGAGATTACTAACATATCAAATTCATTTTTTAAAAGTTGAGGTAAATCCAATGAGCAAACAAAATCTACCTTTCTGTCTTACATTTCCTAAGCTGGACTACATTAGGCCAACAGTATTTTAGTTCAAAAATGTTTTTATCCTTTTTCATTTTGGTCAAGCTTTTGCTTCGTTATTTAAAGCAAAATATATTTCTTTTTTTCTTTATTTAAAAAAAAAAATAAAAAAGGTAAACAAATGGCCAATATTGTTAAAAGCATAGAGAAACTCTAAGTGAAGAAGCCTTTACAGTGAATCCCGACAAGAAACAAACATTCTTTTCTGTCCATTCACAGAAAAGAAGTAGCAGAGCAAAGAACAAGAGGCAATGGGAACAGAGGATTCTCAGAATGTAATAAAAGGTTCCACTGTGCTCATGTCTCTCTTCTGCTCAACCTGAGTCCCTCAGGGGTACATGAGCAAGGAGTCTTTACAGCCTCCTTCAGACACATCTGCAAATCACTGCCCTCAGCTACAGGGTGAAGATTTCTTCACCCAGTCTACATCAATTCAGAGTTTGTTCCCACTTGAGGAACTTCTCTCCAAGCAGTCAGTCTGTCTAATAACTTTGATGCTGATCACCAGAATTGATGAGTTAGCTTTTCTGTCCCAGCAGTCGTGTGATGATTTATTGCTGCATCAGTCACATCAAAAAATTCTCACAAAGTACAGGGGTAAACATTTTGGACCTTGCTATTTTACAGAAAGTTCTGTTCTGGATACAGAAATTATGTGATCAGAGCCAGGATTAGAGTCATATTGGACCATGGGCCTCAGCAACTGCTACTTTACCAGAAATTCTGATATTGTAGGAAGCTTTCCAGTAGAGACAAAAATGAATATTTCTTTTCACAACAGCTAAATATGGGTTTTATAAAAACCAAGGAGAACTTAACAGCAATTTATCTCAGGCTAGCTGCCCACATCTCCAGGCTTTCTTGGCAACCTCTAAGATGGGATGAGGGTTTTCTTTTGAAGATGTTAACTTCTGAAAGCACTGATTTTATGGAGGCAGAAAACTTGCTGAGCAGGGCTCCTTGGGGGTTCTCCAAGCTCTGGGCAGTTGTGTTAAGAGCTGAGAGATGCACAGAAATTGGGCAGATGAAGCAACAAAAAGTCACTGCACCTCCTGTTGCACTTTTCTGGAAGAAATTTTAACCACAAAAGGACCTAATATCTGGTTTCAGGTTTCCTAGATTGAGGAATATTGATCTTACCTGTTGTTTGAGTTCTTTTCTGGTATACATGGATCTCTCTAGCATTGTCATGTCTAGCGAGAGGCTGAACATCACTGCTATTGTATCTGTTTATTCGTAAAATGCTGTGGGTGTCTGAATTAACTGTATATAAATAGCTCTCAAATACTGCCAGACCACAAAGATGCCTAATCTGGAAAAGAAAGGGAAAATAAAATATTATTTTTGCTGAATATTTCTGGGATATCCACAAAACTTTACTGTGAACTGTACATGCTAAACAGTAGAAAAAGATTTCTGAATATGTCAAAAACATTTGCAAGTAATGAAAAAATGCACTACAAGTATATTCATGTAGTCTGAAATATATAATTAGGTTTATACAAATTATTATTTGTTCATACAAATTATTTCTATTATTATTATTTATAATTAGGTTTGTACAAAAAAGGCAGGAAACTGAAGATCTTAGCAATCCAACTTAATTTATCTGCTGAGCTTCCAAGTCTCTGCCTTTTAAATTAGATCTCCTGCACATTTCATTAAGCCTGGCAGCTTATATTAGTAATAACTAATATTAATTAATAACTATGATTAAATAAGATTAACTAGCATTAGCCAATAAATATAGTAAACATACAACAGTTTATAGGTTGTGCTTTTTTATTATGTTATGATCAAAACAAGACAAATAATGCAAGCTAAATGCAGTGACTATTTTCTTAAGTAAATACACAAACAAATAAAGAAATAATTTCAGCTATACTTGTGTTCCCTTTATGTTATTTTTTAAATCTAATTGTGGTCAGACAGTACTGCTTATTTCTCAGAAAGCAAATTCTAAAATGTGTCTGGGAACTTTGATAAAAAATGAGTTCACCAGTCCCAGCTCAAACATGAAGTGTTCCATAATCCAGCAGTTGTGCTGATTTACAGATTGAGAAAATAAAAAATATCTCATTGGCAATATTAAAAGCTTAACAAATAAAGAGGATTTGTTGGCTGGTGTTCAGATATTCAGAGGCTGAATCTCTTATGACTTTAATCAATAAATTGTTCACCACAAAGTATTTACTTAGCTCATTTACTTAGAAATTCAGACGTGCATCACTTACAGAAAAACCCAGAGAAGAAAACCCTGTTGTGCATCAAAGATTTCAATCCTTAGATATTACCCTCCCAGATGGCCAAAACCAACCAACCAAACAAAAAAACCCAACAACAAAAACCAAAAAAAACCCCAAAACCCAACAAATCAAAACAAACAAACAAACAAAAAACAAAGAAAAAAACCAAAGCAAACCAACCAACCAAACAGAAAAATATCAAATCATTGGAAGTGTTTGACATTCTAACCAAAACCAATTTGGGAAGTGTCAGTTGGAAAAGTGTCTCTTTTGCTATGCTTGTACTTATGAAACAAACTTCAATCCCTAAAATTTCTTGAGAATAATTGAATAATTTTCTGATCTGCTGTTTCCTTGGACTAATCAGGAGTAACTTGGAATAACTAAAGTAATTCTGGCAAACACGGGCAGAGAATGTAGTGAAATCACTACTTTTTCATTTGAATGGAAAAAAACACCAACATGTTTTTCTTTTTCACAGAACCAGAGAATAGTAGGGGTTGGAAGGGACCTCTGGAGATCAGAGTCCATCCCTCCTGCCAAAGCAGGGGCCAAATCAAAGGCCAAATTTTAAAATATCCTTCACCCATGATGGCAAAAGGCATCCCTCTCCCTCCTTAGCTAATTTATAGAACAAAGAATCCCTCTGAATTGATAAACAATCCTCTTTTGCAGCTGTGTATCAGAAAGAAGAGAAAGACCAAGCACCTCTCCTGTGACAGCAGCACAACTCAGTTACAGCCACTAAAGGGACTCGAATTGTTTTGGATGTGGTATTCCTTTTTTTTTTAAAGTATCTGTTCCAAAAAGGAAGGAGAAGGAAGGAGAAGGAAGGAGAAGGAAGGAGAAGGAAGGAGAAGGAAGGAGAAGAAGGAGAAGGAAGAACAAGGAAGGAGAAGGAAGAACAAGGAAGGAGAAGGAAGAACAAGGAAGGAGAAGGAAGAACAAGGAAGGAGAAGGAAGAACAAGGAAGGACACCAATACTCCAGAATTGGCTAAAGATTGGAAGTCAGAGAAATTTAGTAAAAAAACCAGGAAGGCATTTGCTATTTAGCCAGGTGAGCTAGACTGGTTTTTGTCATATTTTCTGCCTGTTTTAAAATGGTAGGTACACTAAGCAGCTGTCTCTTTGTAAACATTGATCACTTGGAAGCAAGCAAAGAATGACAGCAGAGCAGGTAAAATGTTTATTCTGTCTGCACATCTTTATACACTCTGTTTAACCTCAGACAGAAGCATATGTAAACATAGTACCCATGGCAGCTCTGGGAGCACAAGAAGCAACCAGGAACAGTTTGGTCTTTCCTAATTTGCCCTCGATTGTCCCAACACTCACAGCTGCCAGGGAACCCTCCCTTTCCCTGCCACCTACTACCCTGCTCCTCAAGCTGAAGCAATATGCACAAATTGATGTGCTCCTGCTCACAAAGGCTCACACAGTCTCAGCATTTGTATTTATGATGCCAAACATCTGGATCACCTGGGAAAAACATTATTGCCATCATCAAAATATGATTTAAAGGCATCCAAATTGGTCTGAACAGGGGAATAGATTCGCTATTCTGATTTTTTTGTTTGTTTCTTTGAGTCTTTCCTTCTGGAACCGGCAAGGACATCTTCTTGTCATTAACAATTTATTCTCTAGTATCTTTTCATTGCCCCATGTTTTCCCTCATGAAGTCTTTTACAAGGGGGAGTGTGAGTTACATGGTGCATTGTTAATGAGGCACTGGATGCCAACTTGTCCATGAGCTGCAAAACAAACTGGAGTGCAAATGAAACAAAGCACACAGGTGGATTTTTTAACCTCTAACACATTCCGACTAAAAAGAGAAAATCAGCTGAAATTACTGTAACTTTTAGCATTATGTACACTTATTTATTGATATTACATTTTCCTGATTGGCAAATTAACACCTACTTGTCTGCCTTTAATTATTGTGTGCCTCTTCCTCCCTTGGTAGTCGACAACTTCCACGCTATCCAGGTAGATGTCAACCCAGTACACGTATTTATTGACAAGGTCTAGTGCAAGAGCAGTAGGTTGTTCAATTTTAGAGTCTACTATCCACGTCCTGTTCATTCCATCCATGTCACATCTCTCAACCTTGGCAGCATTCCCGTAGTCTGTAAAGAAAAGCTTTCTGTTGAAAGAAAATAAGATGTTGTAAGTTTTGAAGGGGGTGAGCAGCAAGCAGAGCTCCTGATGGCTCTGTGCAAAGTGTGGTTTTGGCCTTCATCATTTCAGGGGGTTCATCATTCAGAACACATATAGATCATCATGTCATGACCAAGAAAACTCACCACATCTAGCAAATTCATGACTGCAGACAATTTTCTTTCAAGTGAAATGCACAGAAATCCACTTTCTTACACGACAGATACCCCAGGTAATAATTGCCTTTCGAAATGGATGGGATTTATAAGCAGAGATACTAGCTTACAATCTTAAGTATCTTTTAAACCATTATTTATAAAAAATGGCAAGACAGTTACAAGTACCAGAACAGCAAACCCACAAACCACTTGCATAGTTTGGGGAACAATTCATTGCCTACAAGGTATAACAAAACACAGTGATCCACACTGCCAGGTTTGCAAAATATATCTGTAGTGCATTTGTATCCAGCCTTGGAGGGCTATTCAGGCTTTAGAATGTTTCCAAAAATCCAGTGAGCCATTCTATCCAAGAATAAAGGCAAAACTACCAAGGACTTGCTACTTGTTTCCCAACCTGATACTTGATGAGCAGTCGGTGAGTTTAATACACACAAATCAATTTTGATTAACCTGAGAATATTTTCAGAATATTTCTGAGACTAAATTACAGTTACAAGTAGAAGAGCACCTTGCCATGACTTTAACATGCTATAATCTGATTTCAGACTGAATGTAAACCAGGATTTTAATCTCAGGATTTCATTTTCCAAATAAAGTGAATTATCTCCTAATTATTACCATTAATGAGAACAGCATTGTTGCAACAGGAGAGAAACCTGAAGATATCTTTATGTTAAAGAATAAAAACTTATAGCCTTGTAACCTCCCACAGAAATTCAACATTATAGTACGTTTTAGCCTGGGAATAGTTTGCTAAATAGCCAAGTGAGACCCATATCCTTTATGATTACCATCTCCAAACAAATAAGAATATTATTTTAAATGTAGTAAAGTTTTTCATGTGCAAAATACATAAATTAATCACTGAGAGTATTCAGGACAGTAGAATTATTTATCATGTATGTACAGCAGCTGTCAAGTGTTAAAATGAATTGATCACAGAACCATAAAATAAGGCTTGAGGAGAATTTGAAAGGTCATGTAGTCCATCATCAGGCCATAAGGCAGAATAAACTTTACCTATAACATCCCTGAGGAACAGCTCCATTCCTGACAGGGATTTCCATTTATCAAAAGAATTTTTAATTCCAGCCTTGTCCTTCATTGTAATTCTGTATCCTAGCTTTACTTTAAGAACATTTAAGAAACACATACTCAACATTCAGGTCCAGATAAATCAAAAGGAGCACACTACAGATGATGCACAAAGTTATTAAGCAAATGCTTAATTTGGAACAAAACCAGACAAAAGTCTGTGTGTATATACTTATATATACATCTATTTCATCAGAAATAATAAGGCCAGCTCAGACTTAAAATAAGTTGTTACAACATTATATGTTCCCTAGTCTACACTCTGTACCTCTCTGTACTACTTGACTTTTACAACCATATTCTGGTTTTAGATCCAACAAGAAATAATTTTTATATATATATATCAGTAACAGACACAGGAAAGAGTATCTAATTTCAGAGGTTTCTCCAGTTTTGGGGCACTGGTGGTCATTTGTTTGTGCAAAGGAAGCAAAAGGGCTTTGTATAGATGGTACCCTTCTCCTTTTAAAGCTACTCTTCTCCTGGTGACTGACAATATTAAAACTTTATCTTTTAATGTAGAGGCAAACAACAGAGCAAGAAAGAAATTGCCTAAGTGCTGCTGTATGATCAAAGCATACTGAAAATTAAATTAAGAAAATTAAATGCTTTACCATGTAATCTTGAAATGCAGTTCTGAATTAAAAGACTAATGCAGAGTTTTAGAACGAGGTTTTAAATCCGAATTGCATTTATAACACATGAACTGACCCACAATTACACTATTTCCTTTGCCTTAGGAGTTGGAGGCTACACTGGGTTAGTATTTATTTCAGCTCAACAATTATTTTCCTTCTGACAGATGGATTTGCCTGTTTTCAGCAAAGGGTGGTAAGATATTTTACCAGTTCTGAGGGTTTTCATCAGGAGCTGACTGACTACCAACAAGGAGGCTAATTGATGGTCCAACAAAACAGTGATTATTCTGCCACTGAATCTAATGTTATTAAGGCATGTTAACTTTTGAGAACTACAGACTTCTTCATGCATAGAAATTCTGAATATTCTCCTAGCTCTTTAAAAATGTCCAGTTCCTGTGTTCTGCCCATTCTTAACCAAGAGCAAAAAGGGGCATCTTACCAAGTCCAGGTTCTTGCAGGCATCCTATATCACTCTTTTTTTTTCAGACTTCTCAAACTCATAAAAGTATTTAAGGGTTTTCCTTGTTTTTCCATCCAGAAGCTCTCCCAGAATGTTTTTCTTGTTGCTCCAACAATTAGAAACCTACATCTAATAACTAATAACTAATGATGATATCTTGAAGGCTAAATTATACCCACAGATTTCTGCAGCACACTTACTTGTCTTTCACAGTTCTTTTCACCTGCCTTCCCCCTATTTCTAGACAGCAATTTTTTTCACTCTCTACCTAGAGATAAGCAAAGAGTCAATCTTTCTCATCTCTCACAAGACAGGCTGTTCATGTTGCCTTTCTGTGCAGTTATCCCAATTTTTAGGTCACGTTATTGAGGAAGCACAGTCAGCATGGGATGCGTTGTTCCAGAGAGGAATTCTCTGGTGTCAGTCCCACGGCTCTGTAACTTCCCTGCCATCAGCTGGAGATTCAACCATCACTGGATGACATTTGCTATTTTCACAGCTCTACTGCACTGCTGAGTTTCAGTCATTCCATCAGCAGCTATTACATCCATCCTCCTCCCTCTGCTGAATCCCCAGGGTTCAGCCTATGAAACCCAACCCACTCCAACACAAAAAGTTATGGCTTGAGTTGTTCCAACAAGATTTCAACTAGGAAAGCACAGGGAACACACCCTCCACAACAAAATCTCTTTAAATGTTTAAAACCATCCTCAGCTGACAAACCCACCTGCCTACAAATAGTAATAAATTCATGTTACCAAATAAAACTAATTCCAGAGGAGAAGAACCCTGACACGAAACAAAACTGGCAGTGAACCACCCCATCCCTCTCTTCACACCAGTGGTCACAAATTCATCTTGCCTTCATAATCAGGCCCCAAAAACACAAAAAGAGGGCCTCAAAAGACTTGTTCTCCTTTCCTGACAAAGACAACCTCTCCTCCACAGAAGCTTTTTCACGGATCTGGACACTTGCTGCCTTAGTTCACCTGCCCAACATTACCTGGCTTCCTTAGCACCACTGATTTTTCTCAGCAACTTCTCCCTTTTCCAAGCTTTCAATCACCACATTTAGCATCCACCTATTTAACTAGCTGAGAAAGAAATAAGTTTTCTTTGTAGAGCTATATTTGGGCATTTAGATGATTGAAAACTGAAATTCTGATGCACTTAAAAAGCCGAATACTGTACAACACAATAAAGACATCCAGGTGTCAACATTTCATGATGTAATTTTCATTTTTTCCCTAATACGTACAAAATTGCTTTACAGTTGATTCTATTAATGTATCATTATTATTATCTTTATCCTTTATTTCTGTCCTCAGCCTCTTATTACTCTTTGGAATAGGAAAGTGGTAGACTTGTCACTATGTCCAGAAGCTTGCCTATTCAGCTACCAGCCACCAGATGCTAAACTTTTACCTGTCTAACAAGCCAGCTTTTCCCCACTTCTAATTGTTCCTTTAATTCCCAGGCTGGGTTTTAAACATCCTTCTTTGGATCTATGGAAGAAGAACATATTCTTGTACACCACCTATCTCAAAATGCCCAAAGAGGACAGAGGTGGATGTATATATAAATACCATGACACATCTGATAGTATTGTGTTGTGCAAAATAGCAAATAGAAGAGTGGAAGCTAATGAACTTAATAATAGTACACTTTATAGGATGGTCCAAGACCATTTTTGATCCTATTAGCTTTAAAGTTGAAATCAAGGTTCAGCAATTTTCTTTTCCATCTACATCTAAAGCAAAAGAAATCTGGCACACTCAGATTTAGCCCATTTTTGGTACTAAACAGGCTGTGGGCCTTTGTGTACTAGGTAAATCGTAGGTACACAAAGAATGCTACTTCCTAACACAACTATATTTAAAGCAATCACCAAGTTTGAGGCAAAGAATTTTTCCTGAAGGCAGAAAGGCAAAAGCTTCAGGATTTGGGCATTTGAGTCCTCCCTTCTTTCTAGCAAAACACATCATACATCACCATGAGGATAACTTCACCCAGCAAATCAATGCTATTTTGGGAGGATTAGAAACCAGCAGGCTCTCCAGCAACATGCCTTAACTTTTAAAACTGGTTTTGGAAGGAAATATTGGCTGCATGACTTTTGTGCTCCAGAGGAATGAAACTCTATTAAAGCTCCTCCGTGATTTCTGCAACAGGAGGACTTAAGAGTCCAAATGTTCCCAGCAGTTTTGAATCCTAGCAATGAGTGCAAAAGAGTAAAATAATAAGGGTTTCTTCTCACAGAGAGCTGCAGATTTACTGCCATGCAGGAAGCAGCACAGAGCTGCAGATAAAAGCAAAAACCCAGATAGAAAGCTCAGCCTCATCCCACAGAGCTGAGCTCCAATCACTGTTTGTTGCACAAGAGAACAGAGGCAAAAATCACCAAAAGCTGAACTCAGATGCCTTAGGGGGGACATCTGTAATGAAATATCTCTCTCTTTACATGGAAATAACCACTTCAAACAAAAGTTTGCTTGTTTGCAGGAACCAAGGATGGTGGTCTGACCCACAAACTGTGAATTTGGGGACAGACTGAAAAAACAGAAAGTCTGGTTCACTGCCAAAGTAGCTAAATATTGTCATAATCTGTGATCTTATTGAACACAGCAGCACAACACAGGGGAGGAGAGAAAAATCCTGCAACTTGGATCTGTTTTGTTTTTTTCTTCCTAAAACTTCCCATCTATAGAAACAGACCCAGTATAAAACCAATTGGGTTTGCCACCAACAGGCCCCCCCACCCCAGTATAATTTCCTTAGACACAAAAAGACATTTTCAGAGAAATAAACAGTGAATTAATACAGTAATTCAGGACTGTGATTTGCTATATTGTTACAACTATGCCCTACTATTGGTTTTGCTCATCAAACCAAAATCCTGCATAGAATTTTTCAAGTTTAATCTTTTCCACCTTTTGAGGGGATTAAAGCCTTTATTTTCTTTTATCTTAAGAACAGCAACCAAATATACAGAAAATGAAGGCATAATGACCTTTAAAAAGTTTTGTCCTCTCCTTTCCCACCCAAATAAACTTTCTCTCAAGGGAGAGAACTGTAAATGGTCTTCAGTGCACCCATCTACCTCTCCAAGTGCAGCAGGAATAAAACATGATAATAAGATGAACAGATAACTTTCCACCCTAGAATATCTTTTCACAGCTTCAATGTTCTCTCACAAGCTGTGCTACTTCACAGCAGAGTAAATGTGTAGCAAACCCATACTCTTTCTTGCTTCCCTTATGATCAGGTGGGAGTTTCTGTACATGCAAAACAAATGCATGCCTGGAATATAAGAGACAAATATAATAAACAAATATAATAATATAATAAACACCCTGAAAAAAAATTCAGTTCATGGGTTTTCCATTTTTTCATAAAAATGAAAAGAAAATTTCTCTTGCACTCATTCTCATCTTAATAAAATCAGGGGTTTTCTCTCCATCTACAATAAGATTACGGATATTTGATGTGCTCCTGAAAAACTGCATCCCTTAGCAAATATCAGATCTATACTTACTCTTTCTGCCAAATACAAAAGAAAAAAAATAAAGAGAAAAAAGAGAAAAAAAATAAAGAGAAAAAAGAGAAAAAAAATAAAGAGAAAAAAATAAAAAAGGAAAAAAATAAAAAAGGAAAAATGACTGAAAGTGTCTGATTTGCAGCCTGGGGAATCACAGGCTAAGAGGAAACTTATTGGGAGTTTGATGGGTTAAACTTTGATCCTAGTTCAGCCACGGAGCAAATCAGGACAGCACCAGCAGTAACTTCTTTGTCAAATCTACCAGAAGGCACAGGAGGCTTTTATTTCCCAAACACAATCCCACTTTCCAGTGGCTTTTCTCTCCAAGCCTTTGACAGAGAGGCTCTTTCTACCCAGTTTGAGAAGCAATATCTG
The DNA here is from genome assembly GCF_003957555.1 of Calypte anna. Lineage (NCBI taxonomy): Eukaryota > Metazoa > Chordata > Aves > Apodiformes > Trochilidae > Calypte > Calypte anna. Next base: position 5,049,772 of record NC_044253.1, on the reverse strand, counting down.
GATTTCTTGGCCCTATGAAACATTAAAAATGGACCCAGTTTGTCAGAGATTTAAAATCATGTTTTCTACATCCCCTGCAGCTATCACATCCCCTGCAGATATCTGCTTTAAACTAAGGATGCCTTGTCTTCACATTTATGATTTTTATACAAACTTTTTGTATACAAAGAGAATGAGAAAGGTAGTGGTTTTGCTATATTAATTTAAATTTATTATTAAAGTGAAAAATAAATTATAACAGTTCTTCCGCTTTGGTATTTTATGACCTATACCAGATTAAATGTCAGAAATAGCTGGCATTTGAGAACCTGTCTTATCCATCTTATGCAGAAAATGCTACAGTAATCATAATTATATAAGATTATATTAAATTAACCAAAAATCCACAATTTGCAAGCTTTAGGACTCTCAGGGCTCCCCCTTCCCAGGCAGCCCTGAGGAAAGGCAAGGATTTTATTTAAAGGTCCACAAATTAAATCCCCAAAGCTTCAGACCTCAGTTTTCAAAACTGATGATTTAAAGTCATGATGAATTAGCAGCCAAGGACAGGGATTTCTTCTGCCCAGCAAACTCACAGAAGTATATTTCAGTGTCTATTAAATGCAGTGACATTTCTAACTCTGAAAATCACAGGATCACACACCCCTGGAAGCTGACAGGTTTGCTAAGGGATGCTTGTTTTATTCATACTCCCATCCAAGCTTATCCTTTTGCTCCAGGTATAACAAGTCACACCAAGGATGCTTTGCTGAGGGTCCTCAGAGCTCTTGGCTTAGATTTCAAACATTAAATTTTATAGCAGAGACAGCAATGAAGATAATTTTGTATACAGATATAGCTTACGCAGCAGAAAGTGGTATTTTTGTCAGATTAGTTACACAGTTCCTATTGTGAAAATGTATATACAATTTAAATAGATTATATTTTAAAGCATCTTCACACAGTATTAATATCACATAGTCTGAAGTGAAGCAAATACATTTCCTTTTGGGTCTACACAAGGAGACTCTGCCCAGCCAATGAATCCTTCAGCTCCTTAAATCATGTATGTGGCTACTTAGCACATTGCAGAAAAGAAAACAGCCAGCCTGCATCTGACAGCAGCAGACAGAGCTGATCTTCATTTCACCACACAGCTTTCCTCTAGCATGAAGTAGTAAACTTTGCAGGTTAGGGAATTGCTCCAATGTAATTGATGATTCCAGCTGTGAACAGCAATGAGGAGGCACTTGGGGCTCAGCAAGAAAAAAAAAATCTACTCAAACTCTAACAGCTGTTCAAAAAGAAATAAAACCAAGGCTCCCATCCAAGAACGCCATGTTCATGATTAGAAATCTCATTTCTTCAATGGTTTTTGCAAGGTAATGAATTCACAAGTATCATGACTTGCCCAGCATCCTGGGTTTCTGATCAAGAATCTTCTGCTGGAGCATTTTACTGGGACACTACTGGTTAGCAGTGGATCTGTCTGCAGGTCTGCAAACCCAGAGTCTCAGTACAGACTCCTAGCTGGAGCATTATTTACTGTCAGCAATAACTAAATTATTTGATGCCATCCCTCACCTTGCCACTTGCCACAGCAAGTAAAGAGAGATAGGGAGTTCTGCTTCCCCATCAACTGCCAACAAAACCAGACCTTTTGTCCCTAAACTTGCACTCAAAAGTTAAATGAATAAATAAATAAAAAATCAAACCCCCCAACAGAACCAACCAAAACTAAAGTCTGGTCTGAAACAAAGTTCATAGACAATGAATTATCAGCACCACGTGTACCAAATCACAGTATTTGAAATGGGATAGGAAGAATTCTATTTGCATTATTTTATTTCTCCTGAGATCAAAGACTGTTTACATCTTCATGATGTATTTTCTTAAGGAGTTATGAAACAGAACCCAGGTCTGGTTAAGTAACAACAAAATTGGTTGTGTTCCACCACAGAGAAGACTCCAGTGTTTTCACTGTTGTTACTCCATTCTTGATCTCATAACCTTTAATTTACAGCAGCCAGTCCTAATGGGAAGGCAGACTTATTCATAATAGTACTAATAATTAGTGCCTAATCACTGGAACTAATATGAAACAGCTAGAAAAACTGACTGGTGCACATACCCAGCCTGTGAAGCCAATGAATGGTGACTGGAAACACAAATAAATAAACATAGGTTTCAATTTTGACTTCCAAAGGTTGCCATATCCGAGAGGCTGTTGGGGACCTGTGGCTTTACTTATTACACTCCCACTGTGGCAGAGAAGTCATACAAATAATAATTATCCCAAAAAACAGCTATCCAAACCCAGCCAAGTGTGCTGCTCTAGTCAGCAAATGTTTTCCCCAACTTTTCCCCAAAGTTTTACTGAATGCAATGAAGAACCCAAAGGACAAGAAAGCTTCTGTACGTGGTGGTATCTAATAATCAGATACCTAATAATCAGCAGCTTTTACAGAAATGCAACAGTCCATCAATGGAATCTGAGTATTTTGTAGCTCAAAGAAGTTTCAGTTGTGGTGGGTATCACACAAGGTGTACTCAGGCACCACAAACGGAAGGGCAGGACAGTCCCGTTACTCTGATACTGTCTGGCAAGTGATGTGATACGAAATAAAATATTTTGTGTTCAGGAATTTTACACACAGAGTCATCCTGTTGTCCAGTTTTGTACAGAGAGATAGGCAGGATAAACAGGAGCTCAAGCACAGAGGCAGGAATGGGTCAAAGGGGTTCCAAGCACATCACCAGAACTGGAAATCACAACTCTTGTTGCAGTCAAACCTCATGGGCTGACCAACCAGCCCCTCATTTCCTCCAGGTCACGTTTGTGCCTCTTGCACAAGAGAGTGAGCACTTGCAGTACATCCACGGAGAAATTTAGGCACATTTCTACATCTTTTTCTCTTCCATTGACACTATCATATGATCATAAACTTCAGGCATATCTCAGCACTTCATGCAGCTGCTTGGGATTTGCAGTGTCTCTTCTCTTTTGCTCACCCAAGCTGTGATAAGAGCTTATTTTCAAGATGTAATTTTTTCATCTGGAGGCTTTTTGATACTCTCAAATTCATGGCAATGGCTAAATACCCCTCATATCTGAAAGCTGCCTTTTTTTTCTCATTAAGAACAACTTCATGGCCTATAGCAGTGATCATAACAAATATTTTTTTTCCTGAGATTCTATAGTCACATATACTTGGCTTTCAACAGCTCACCTTCTTCTCTTCCCTGATAATTTTCCATGGAGATCAATTGACCTTTAATCAATCTGTTGAGTCTCATCCTCAGAAAACTGGCATATTAATATCAGTTAGATGAACTATATTCTAATAGGGTTTAAGTGACCCTAGGCAAGGCTCAATCCCTAGAGACCCCTTACATGAATGGGACATATGGAGGGAACCACTTTTCACATGTTATGGGTATGATTTGGTGGAGAAGGATCAGAATATTCAGGTTTCACTCAGGTATTTGTAGATATTAAACTATGGTGTCTACTTTCCTGTTGGAAATTATAAGGGCTTCCAGTTCTGCAGAACTCTTATAATTTTATAGGAAACATGGTAAACATTTCTCATCATGTATGTATATATTCATATATTAATACATACATATTTCATACACTCAGTTAATCAGCTGACAATGAGAGACAAAAAAGCAATTTTCCCTCCAGAAGAAAATCTGATTTTTCTTATTACAATAGTGATTAAGATTCAATATCTAGAAACCACAGCTGTAGAATCTGACAGTCAGCCTAATTTGCTTTCATTTAAAAATATTTTTGTTGGAATTCATAGGTGCTGAACAAATCACATCTGGACAATCAAATTGTATCCTAGGAATAGTTTCCAAACAAATAAATTATTACTAGTCATGACAAATTGCAGAGGGACCTGGACAGACTGGAGAGTTGGGCTGATTCCAACAGGATGAGGTTCAACAAGGCCAAGTGCCGGGTCCTGCACTTTGGACACAACAACCCCATGCAGCGCTACAGGCTGGGGACAGAGTGGCTGGAGAGCAGCCAGGCAGAAAGGGACCTGGGAGTCTGCATTGACAAGGAACTGAACATGAGCCAGCAGTGTGCCCAGGTGGCCAAGAAGGCCAATGGCATCCTGGCCTGTATCAGAAACAGCGTCACCAGCAGGTCCAGGGAAGGGATTCTGCCCCTGTACTCAGCGCTGGTTAGGCCACACCTCGAGTACTGTGTCCAGTTCTGGGCCCCTCAGTTTAAGAAGGATGTAGAGGTCCTGGAGCAGGTCCAAAGGAGGGCAACCAGGCTGGTGAAGGGACTCGAGCACAGGCCCTATGAGGAGAGGCTGAGAGAGCTGGGGCTGTTCAGCCTGAAGAAGAGGAGGCTCAGGGGAGACCTCATTGCTGTCTACAACTCCCTGAAAGGAGGATGTAGCGAGGTGGGAACTGGACTCTTCACAGACGACCTTCAACAAGACAAGAGGACACAGTCTTAAGTTGTGCCAGGGGAGGTTTAGGTTAGATATTAGAAAGAATTTCTTCACGGAGAGGGTGATTAGGCTATGGAATGGACTGCCCGGTGAGGTGGTAGATTCTCCGTCCCTGGAGACATTTAAAAAAAGACTGGATGTGGCACTCAGTGCCATGGTCTAGCAACTGCTTCGGTGGGTCAAGGGTTGGACTAGATGATCTCTGAGGTCCCTTCCAACCCGGCTAATTCTATGATTCTATGAAATAGATATTAACCTGCCTTACATCTTTTTGTGACCCTTCCTACCTCCCATTCAGAAACATCTGTGACTCTTCCAATGAATTATTTAAGAGGCTGCACCTCTACTTTTAAATAGTCTTGACATATAGTGTTAAGAGTTGCTGCAAGATATATTTTGGTAAAATATTCTCAACCAAAATTATACAACTTATGATCTTAATAAATACATATAACGATTTTTAAAATATCACCAAAGGAAATTCATGGCTTTTATTCACAGAGTACTCATAGGCAAGTTCTAACTTTATGCTATCACCTTTCCTAAGGATTACAAACCTTACTCTTGGTCTTCTAAATTTTACTCAAGAAACTGGAAGAATTCAGAATTAATGAATATGATTTGAGATCTTCTGGAAGCTGTTCTCTTGATTGCATGGCATATCTCAAATTTGGATGATCTGAAAGATGTCTGAAATTCTGCCTTTATTTGAGTTAGTGAGTTTTGAACATAAGTAAAATGAATTGAACAAAATCCACGGCCTTGTGTATTTTGGAGGGGGGCAGAGAGCTGATTATTTGTTTGCTTGCTTTACCAAATTAAATCTACAGTCTACAAGCATAATTAACAGATATATTTCAAGCCTAACTTTGCTATATTTATACATTATTCGATTTGCCATCAGAAAAATGGTATCTACTTTACATTTTAATTGCTATCACAGTTAATTTACTCTAATCAGACTGAGCTGAAGGGAGCACAGATTAACTTAAAGCTTTTCCCCCTTCTTTTTATGCTTCACCATAATTGTTGTGCTCTGAAATAAGCCCAGTGACCAACCCTGCAATCCCCAGCACCCCTGAAATCACTTGGGGGGAAGAGAGCCTGGGTTGGGACGTGCAAGACACTGCCTGCTGCAGAACAGAGATTTTCTTTCCAACCTTATGAACAGTCTTTCCACTGTTTAGTGCAAAAAAAAATAAAAAAATAAATTAAAAAAATAATGAAAAAGATTGATAAAGATACTATTTCATATTCCCTAAAGGTGTTCCTGTGTTCAGCACCAAGTGCAGAGATGGCAGCACAGCAGATCCCAATTAATCCCATGGCAATAGAAAGGATAAACCCCTGGCAATTAGATGTGCAGATGCCTTTGAAAATCCTGATTACTTTCTCCCCATGCCTAAACACCTCTGAAAGGCAGGATTCTCCCCTGGGAAGCCAGATCCAAGATAGAATTCACAACACAAGTTATGAACCTCAAGTCCCTGCAGAGCAACTAAAGGAGAGAGAAGCACTTGGAGCTAAGGTTCAAGCACCAGGCAATTACAGTTCAAAACTGTATCCTTGCTGTTAGTTTTGGAGGTTGTTTTTTTTTTTTTTTCCTTTGTTTTGATTTTAATTAAACTAGTAAATGAGGCTGTAATACGTGCTGAACTCAATTAACTATGTCAGGCTATGTTCAAAACATGCTCTCTAAAACTCTGCCACTCAGCATCCAAGCTGGAACATCAGCAGCTATTAACAGGTAATAAATTACCATCTCAGCATCATGCTATCAAACGTGTCTTGGAAAAGGTGGCATTCATCTTACTATCTACATTACAGTTGTAAAATCTAAAGGACAGTTCAAAAGATGAGGAAAAATTAAATCAAAAGAAAGTGTAGATAGCAGAGGGCAGGAAATATCATTCATTAGTTACACTACACCTTAATTAGGATTTTTTTGTTGAATTTTTTGTTAAGGAGTAATTCTGGCATCACATGAAGTTTTCTATTAAAGGGCAGCATAGTGTAACAGACAACCCACAGGATGGGTTAAAAATCTGTTGCTGGCAAGATGGCTTTTTCAGATCTGCCTGTATCTATTTCAATATCACAAAACCTGTCCCAAAAATTCCTTTTGAAGCTTTTGTGATTTCTGATACTAATTACACACAGAACAAGAGCATGCAGGAGAAGCCAAAAAAAATATTTCTCATCTCTGCTCTGATGGAAAATATTGATGAAAAGCTATAGTGAGAGAATACCTGGTGGCTAAACACTTGTCTGGTCCATTGGAGGACTAGAGACACCTCAACCTGCAAGACCCAAGCATGAAATGAGGAATTCCTTTGGCCATCCCTTTCCTCTCTCCTGGTAATCTTAAAAGCTCCCAGGTTCACCTCACTCCAGAACACAAAATCTTTTGCAGGGCAGAAAAAGCTTTCCCCAGCAGCTCTACTCTTGAAGCACTAAAACATCAAAATATCTGGTGTTTCCCTGATCACCAAGGATATCCAGCTATTCTCATTTTCAGGAGCAGACAAGCTGCTTCAAACCAATGCTCTGTATTTTTTAAACTGCACACCACCATCACATACTTATGAAAACACCAGTTATTTATAGAAAAAAAAATAATAATTGGACATAAAGCTACACAGTGTTCACAAAAGATCACTGGATGCTAGCAAGGTATTCATTAGTCTTTGTTTCAGATGGAATGGGAATGCATTTTGTTTGAAGTACAGAAATGGAAGCAATAAGAGCAGAATACACATGTGTTTTATTAGCAGTTGTTTTCAGAATGCATCCTCTAATGTCTCATAATGAAGTCAGTGATCCGAGAAAGCTAAGAAAAATCATAGGGTAAAAGGGCTGAAAAGGATATTTATTAAGCTTCTTTTCAAGTTTTCCTAATAAAAATACTGTCACTAATCAGTCATTCATAACAAATCCTCATTAATTTTCATCCTTCTCAAAGCACTCAGCAAAACTATTTTTAGAGGTTGTGTGGCTAAGGCATAGAGCACTGAGCTCACACAATTGACAAGAATTAAAACAGGAAAAAACTCAGGTTTTTGTAGCTCCTATACCTGTGCCTTATCCATCTGTTAAAGACCATGTAGCTGGGTCTTTACCAAACACCAATCAGGCAGCATGCCTAGAGCTTGAATACATCATCAAGTGACAGAGATGTATTCACATTACCTTGTTTTCTAGGTACAGTAAATATTTGTTTTATTTTCCCAAGCCCTGCACTGATGGAAAATAACTTATAAACATACTGAGTGTAAAACCTCAACGTTGTAAAATTTTGTTCATGCAAAATTAATTTATGTGCTACAGAAGAAGAGGACACAGCACCTAAAGTTTACAAATGCAAACTAAGTGCTCAGTTCTACCCTCTCCTGAAAACACAGCTACAAAACCTGACAACAAATCAGTTTTGGGAAGAGCTTCTCTGCCTTTTTGGGAAAAGCTTGAGGTCCCTACCACAGGCAATACTGCACAGGGATGACAGCAGCTGCTGGAACAAGATGCTTAATTTTATCAACACAGTGCACATCTGTTCTTAAGACTTCTGTTTCCCCAAGACATGTTTCTGTGCAGAGGGGTTACTTCAAGGGACTGAGATTTTGCAGCTGAATGAACCCATACTCACAGATCCTTGCATCCATTGCTGCTGAGATCCAGTTGCTTTGTGCATGCCAGATTTAGAGTTCAGGTTTCAAGGACACACACTTAAAAATCCAGAAAGATGCCCAAACTCTCTGGGAGCTCTCCCACCAATCGGTTTTTACATCACTGCCTATAATATTCAGTTATACCAGGAACATCCAGCACTTGGAAGTTTAACTTGAAGACCAGATTGTACCAACCTGAGGCTTCTTTTCAAATTCATGAGGTTCCTTTATATATTCCTTCTTTATATCCACTCCCAGGGTAAAATGAGACTCGACTCTATTTGTAGCTTATTCTGAATTCCTACCTCTTTCCAACTCTCCCACCCAGTCATTCACACCAACTCCATCCCTTAACAAGATTCTCTTCCTGACTCAAGTCCTCACCTCCCTGTTTTAAAGTTCTGCCCCTTGACTGGAAGTCAGAAAGGTTAAGCAGTCTCAGCTGTCTCTATTTGGGAGATAAAAGGCTCAATTCTTTCAGTTTGTTTTTGAGATTTTGAGTTTGACATTCAATATAGAGTAATACCATATTCATGAAAAGATCTCATGTTGCACATAGATAAATTCAGTGTATTTTAAACACACAATGAATTTGAAAGCCTGTATAATGATTAGGAGCACTTCATCATTTATGTCACAAAGCTGTTCAATTTTTTTTCCCTTAATCTATCATGACTTTAGCTATAAATCCACTGATGAAGAATAATTGTTTTTATTTGATTAAACATTTCTAAGTAGAACTGAGTTTGGGGAATTGGCTTGACGGAGAAAAAGAAAAATAAAATGACACAATGAAAGGTAAATGTCACCAATCTTATAACTTAAATACAATTAGAGAAAACTTCAGCCTTGTAATAAATCCTGTTTATGATTTTTTTTTTCTTTAAACTGTACCATAAATGCAGATACAAATGGTACATGTATAGAATTCCACCTACAGAGGCCAGGACATGGTCAGCTGATGACCTCTGACAGCTCCACTGCAAAACATCCCTGATGCAAACAGCATTGCAGCCAGACCTTTGCTTTGGGAGAATGGTGTTAGAAACAGAAAATAGGAGGAAACAAAATAAATCACATAAACCAGAACAGGAACAACCTCCAAAGCCATGTCCTAACCCAGCAGCAACACAGGGTTCTCCTCCACAGGATATTATCCAGGGTATTACCCAGTTTATGTAAGTCTAGATTTTCCTATAGATGAAAGAAGTAATAAGGTTATGCATGGATGTCTGAAGTTCCATGAGACTTCCTAGTCAGAAGATTAGATTTTGCAGACAGAGAGAAGATAAATTATGTATCTGCAGGAAACCAGGATGGTTAATAAGAGCCATCTCACAGAGAAAACCTTAGCATTTTAACTATTTTCCCCTGTTTTTCTAGCATCATTCCTGTCCAAGTAGCTTTCAAGAACACCTAATCCTACAGAGAATCTGAAACTTGAAGCATAGTTTGCCTGACAATTAGATTAGGGAAATGGAGGAAATAGAAAATAGGGGCCATCAATATCCCTGGAAGCTTGAGGCTTAGCTCTGCCATCCACAGCACTGCTCTGTTTAGCACTTCAATAGATTGGACTTGACTGTTCTGGGTTTAAAATGATACTATTTACTGTCACAGGGAGGTAAACAAAATATGGGGACTATCAGATGGAGCTCAGTGATGTATACATAATGCCATTAGAGCTGCACTAAGTGCCTGGACAACCCAGGCTAAAGGGGATGCTGAGCACTCTAAGAGCTTTTTTGCCTTTCCTTCTCTTCCATAATTCACCCTGGCTGGCTTCACCTTGCTCCCAGCTTCCCACAAAACAAAAATCTATCCCATGATGGTACCAGTTCCAGGAGTCAGGTAAAGCATTTTATTGTTATAAAAAGTGGTTGAGCATCTCTCATTTTATTCATTTTGGTTGCAAAGTAGTGAGTGAGATGTCTTATGTGTACTTTCTTTTCTTCCCAGTCCTTCCCAGCCTAAATTGAAACCTCTTTCCCCAGACATTTGGCACCCACAGTGACAGTCATTGCTCTTAATAGTGAAATACAGGATCATCTCCCAAACCCATAAGAGCTCTGCTTAGAAAAGGAAGTCTCTGCAATCTTCATCTTGAGGTTTTCTGACCATAGGTAGAAATCTATACTGCAGAGGCTTAACCTTCCAATCATCCACCCATGGCTGTCAAATGGCAGTCAAGGAGCTCTCTCTCTCTGCAGTATCACAACAGCAAAATAAAATAGCAGCAGGACACTAGATAGGAAAAACTCAGATTTGTCTTGTCCAGAATGATTTGGGTCCCATCCAAGGGTAAGGGAAAATTGAAACTTGAACATTTGTTTAAAATTCTATGTTATATGAAGTGGCCCTTTCATTGCTCTTATTTTTTCTACACTTAGCACTAGGTAACAAATTGTTACCTAGTTATACTAGGTAACTTAAATTGAAATGCAATGATTAACAAATGGAGATTTGTGTCCCAGCACTGGAGAAGATATTTGCCCACCAGAGAAACACATCCCCTCCATTTCCCTTTGCATATTCAGATAAGATGTGTGTTTAGGAACGCAGACTGTGTGACAATCTTTAGGAAGGCACAGAGTAAACATGTTGTTTACATAGGATCAGAGTTGCTTTCTGCTGCTTGGGAGACTGAAAACGGTACCAGGCTTTATTTAACACATGCATATTCTATAACTCCACTCAATTGCTTGCATAACATTACAATGGGACTTACAACTTCATCAATACATGAAAATTATTGTCATAGCTTTTCTATCTTATGTATTCTCTTCCAGCAGATAGGAAATGGCTAAATTACTTTTCTCATCCACAGCAAACTGTTAATATGAGCTCTCAAACCCATCACATGCTGAGGAGAAAATACAGCCCAGGTGCCCCTTGTTATTGCTAACTGTCATGGTTTTTTTATTCTAAGAGAGCTGTATGACTTCATTATCTGTTTTTTACAGTGGTACTTTACTGGTAACAAGTCAAATCCAAGTAAAGAAAGCACAGAGAAATGAAATTGCACACCCTAGGAGGTGGCTGGATGACCATCCCCAGAGCAGGATCCTCCCCAGCTCGAACTGGGCTTGAACTGCTGCCAACTCCTCTCAAAAACTGTAAATCAAACTTAAGCCTGTGCCCTGGGAACAACCCAAGAATTGCATGAATTTTTATCAGTGTGTGGTATAACATCTTTTCTTTTTTTCCAATACCTCCCCATGTCAGCTCCATCTGCAATGCCCTAGTATTAGTCTTCATCCTGAAGCATTCTTCACTTTGTTCCTTTCCCTTGACTTTTTTTGTTCCTTTCCCTTGACTTTTCTCATTTTCTTCTCTAAATAAGGTTCCCCACATCCTTCTCACTTTTGTCTCATCTCACCCAATTTTCTCCTCTTGCATTTTCACTTGTATTCACTTGTCTGATTTCAGATTAATCTACTACCCTGTCTATGACCTGGCATTTCATATTGTCTTTTCCACACCTGCCCATAATCATTTTAAGCACTAAATTGTCCTTTCTTTCTTTAACACAATGCCTGATGAGAGAAAAGAATTGGAGCTTTCCAAAGTGATGATGCAAAACTGAAGAAGCAATGGTCTAGAGGCACAGAAAACCATATATTTAAACTTGATCACAGAGGAGACTCTCTAATTGTGAATTCACATCTTTATTACAGTCTCTTTTCCCCTGAAAGAAGTTCTGCAAAGAAATAACATTATGAAGTGCCTGTCATTAAGCCCCAGTATGTGTGAATATGGAAGTGAGCCAAAACAGAACTAGATACTTTATTTGGCTCCTGGCAAGATAGTATTTGGCATTTAATATATTAGAGTGGTAATTTGCATTGTATTTATTCAGTTGAGCAGTTAAGGTGCATTTAAATGTGTGAATGATAAATAGGAAGAAGTTACAGAAACTATTATCAAGCTGTATGCTATTCTAGGCCTTGGAATTATTAAAATGATATCTAATAAAAAAAAGAATTGTGTGGAGGGGTGTTACCGTGGAGGATACTAGTATTAATACCTTGAGGGTTTTATATGTAGGTGCAATTTTTTTCTCTCCCAGTGGAAAATTGGACCTCTAAGGCAGATGTCTAGCAAAATCTCACCTACTTATGGTGCAGAAGCCTAAGTAAAAAATTGCTTTTCTCACTCAACTTTTAGGAACACTTAGGTGCAACCAAAAAACTTCTGCAGATTGCTGGTTGAAAGTCAGTGGAATGAATACAAACCCCACAGAACAGGCACTGACTCAGAATAAACTTGGGATTGCTCCTCATTTATGCTTTTGGAGCAATTTTTGGAGTTTTATGCTGTCAGGTATCTGTGGCTCACCTCCAGTAACTTGACTTCAGATTTGTTCCACCACCTACGTTTCTGTGTACATTAATTACCAGATATTTACATGCTGTTTGTCATATGTTTATATCAGTACCCTCAGGGGACAGATGTTGAACAGCTGCACAGATGTATGTATAAGCAAGTAAGTTGTGTTTCTGCCTGGGATTCCAATCCTTCTCTGTAGGATACTCAAACTTTCTGCAGGATAAAGTGTGTCATTTCATACATTAGAGATAATCCTTATTGTATTTGTTTAGTTGTGTGACTCAGAACATTGAAATCCAGAAACATTGAGTCCTCAATGTTTGCAATGGGTTGCAGCAAGTGATAGCAGAATTTTCTGGAGATTTTGACTGCAGCTGTTTCTCTCTTTTGCTTTCTGTGGATTATTGTGCATTACAGTCAGCAGGATGTCCCCTTTATCCATACATTTACTTGAATGCAAATGCCCAAACTTGTTTGTGTGCCGTTTTGGTACTGGCTGATGTTGGACAGCATGAAGAAATGCCAATATAGACATCAATGCTGCATTTCTCTAATGAGAAAGAAAGATTCTCAGCTTACTGAAATCCCAGTTTGACCTGGTTTGTGCTAAGGGTACCTGAAGTTTGGGGAATTCAGAGCTCTACTTTGCAAGAGGTCAGGTCTATTGCTGCAAAAATGGAGCAAAACTCATATTTTTATTGGTGATATAAGTGTAAATTCAGGCACCCACAACCCTGTTTTGTCCACAGGATATATTTGTAGTCCCATGAGACCACCTGGAAACAGCTTTGGTACTCAAACCCCTGAGAAGACCTATAAGTCAGGTCTTACACTGTCTTGAAACACTATTATTAATAAATTAGTCTGCCAGGGCTAAAAATGTCTTAAACTGAATACCACAATGTGCATTCACTCCATACTTCAAGCAATGTTAATGAATGTGCATAATTTGACAGTGAGATGAAGAAAAAGGTCATATTTTAGAGAAAGTACATTGGGAGGGCTGACTGGAGCTTTGTCTGTGAGCACCCAGTCAGTTTGTTGTTGGCATTTTCAGTTGTGTTCTGGCTATCCTAGAATGCAAGCACAGCTTTATGATAAAGCACTTCAGAGGCAGCATTACCTCTGCCTTCATCTGTTGGCGCTGCTGCCTTCAAGGTGATACAGATAGCTGGTCTTTGGACAATGAAAAAATAAAAAAAATCAAAACATTTTGTAATAATGATCTCAGAGAAAGCCAAAGCACCATCTGAGATAGCAGAAAAAATGCTCTGAGGCACAGGAGGCACCAGGGGCCCCATCTGGTGTGACTTGTGCTGTCAGCAAGCTCAGAGCACTCGCTCGTGGATCTGTTCCTGCTCAAGCCTTGTAACTGGTCAATGATGTTAATTACAATTAGATGTTCACTGCAGAACTTTATAGCTTCTATGGACAGATGAACATCGACTTGATTAACGAGCTGCAGACTAAACGGAAATATTTCTGAAGCTAATGTTTCTGAAAACTATTAACAGAATTTAGTCAATATTTCCTGATACTAACTGGCAACACTGAAACAGATAAAATCAGCCAGATCTCTATGGAGTGCATTAGATGAAAGATAGAAATACTCTTAGCCAGTAAGGTTTGTGTGTGGATATGCACAGTAATAAATCTCTTCTCAAAAATCTTTTCCATTGTATTTCTCAGCATCTGTACTCTTACCAAAACCACTTTTATCCTGCATGTGTTTACTTTTTTCCTTTTCATAGGAGGGTCAAATGGCAGCTCACGTGCTGAGGGGCAACCACTGCCAACTTTGGGCTCTGCAAGCAATGGAACACAAAGGCAATGACAAAGGGAGGACTTTGCATTCCCCATGCTCTGGCCTCTCTGTACCCCCCAAAGCTACTTTCAAAAAAAGAAATGGAAGAAAAAAGAAATAATTTTCTGAAGTTCTGCCAGGAAAAGGAAACTTTCTGTCCGAATTATGGACAATGAGCAATGGAATCCACCTTGCTCTGAGAAACAGCACCAAGCATAAGGGATGAGAAACAATATGGAGAAGAAAATGAAGGCATCAAACTGCTCCAACTGAACTAGGATGTAACAGAGCAGGAATGCACAAGAAAAGCTGTGTGTTCACTTTGATTTCAACACAAGCTGAACCAAGCCAGAGGCTCATCCTGTGCAAAATCCCCTCTTTACCCCTTTATTCCTTAATCGATCATTTACACAGGTGCAAGATGGGGAACACCTGGCTCAGCACTGGCTCTTCAGGTAAGGATCTCAGGGATGGGAGGATCTCAAAGCAAACACAGAACTTCTTGTCCTGTCAGTCTTGACTTCTGCAGATACACAGCTTGAGTTGGTCTTACTCCCTTCCTGAGTCCATTGCATCTTCTGTGCCACATCCTTGGCAACTCTGTTTTGCCAAGTCCTTTCCTGCTGTGACCAGGTTCAAGCACTGTTCTCAAACTGGTTTTTGGTTACCTTGTGTTCCTCCACAGGTCTGGTTTAGAGTATGGCAACACAAACTTCAAACAAACTTTCCTACTTCCCTTAGTTTCCTAGGAAAACTGAGACCAAACAGAGGCTATAAAAAGGGAAGCCACCAACTAATCAGAAGTTTGGATGAAGGAGGTGCTGCTGAGGAGGAAAAATGTTTCAAGAAGTGAGTTTTCTTAGTCTGGATCAAAAGAAGGTCTGTTACTTGCCCTGGTGTATCTGAAAAGTCACTACGAGGGGAGGGAAATAAAATATTGTTCAAGTCAGCTGGCAGCATAAGTAAAGGCAATAGCCTTAAGTGGTAAGAGGCAAGGAGCAAACAGATCCATGGATTTTCTTCTCTGAATATTACATGACTGTCAGATAGGTCTCTTTGAGGACTGCTACTAACATTTGAAATTCAGAGATTCATATGTTAGCAAGCATGACAACTCCTGTGTTTACTTAATTCCATGGTATGACCAATCAAATTTTTTTATTCTTACATCCACACTTGTTATTATTTCAATACACCCTGGCTCATGCTCTGTAGAGTGACTATTGCTTCCTGACATTAACTGCAGCCCTGTGTCCTGTGACAGAAAGGAAATTTGTTCATATCCTTCTCTGAATACAAATTTGTTCATTTCTGAACAGGCACTTTATAGGTGTTTCCATCACTATCACCTACTGCTTCCCAGATACTAATGAATTCTTTACAAAGTCCTCCCAAGTGTAAATGAAGTGAACTCCAAGAGAACTTAGGCCCAGAATTTCCAACCTACCAACTGTTTATTACTGCTCAACCTAAATATGTCATGCCTGATGTTGCACAGCCTGATTTTGCCTTTGACACTGAGACATTATTTTTTTAAACCATCATTCCAAATCACAGACAGTTGAGCACAGTCAAAACTTCTGCATACCAAGGATACAGGTGGCTCATGCTGGGTACTCATAAAATATGAAATAAATCAATCATAGTGGCTTGTAGAACATTTTGGCTAAAATAATTCACCAGCAAAAGACAGGAATCCCTTCCTAAAACCTTGAAGAAAATCTTAAGTAAACTCCAGTTTTCTTCCCCAAGAAAAAAATATTTATTCTTGATATTAACTCTACCTTATCTATGTCCTACCTGCCAAATAGAGACAGCAAATGAGGAAAACTTCACTAAACCTGTGGGCTTTGATGTGCAAGCCAGATGTGGTAAGAGCAGGGAAGGTCTGTGCATGTGTATGTGATGTGTACATCAGACACAGACACACACACACTCTACAAGAGGCTGAATTTACCCAACTCCGAGCTGTCTCAGCTGTTACCTGAACTGGGTACCACCTGGAAGCATCAAAATCTTGCAGAATAGAGCTGCCAGTATAGTGAATGTTTAAACATGGGTTTAAGTGCCAATATTAAGATTTCCCTTTTGAAAATGTTAGAATAGAGATCAAGTTTTGAAATGTGAGCTGAACATACTGAAGTTTTACATTATACTAAGATGTTGCTGCAACTGTCTGCTTGACAAATAAATCAGCAATTGAACAGGGAGCCCAATACATAAAAAACCAACCAAACAAAAATATCCTTGAACTTTCAGAAGATGTAAGGTTTTCACATCAGCAAACCATGTTAAACACTCAAGAATACAAACAAGAGCTTAGCTTGGTGCAGTCAAACCAATTTTTGTTCCAATTTAAATATTTTGGTAAGAGTTCTGATTTTCTGTTGAAGTCAGTGCAATCCCTGCTGGAAAAAGCAGTTTGCTTATCCTCCTCTCCTCATGCTCAGACAAATGAGCCATGCCAGCAGAAAGTACCCCCTATTCTCCCTCTGCCAGGTAAATTCAGCTGAGAAGTGATGCTCTGCAATCTCCATGCCTGGAGAAGGCTGTAAGCCACAGTGTACATTTGTAAACCTTACAAAGCTGTAAGGTTGGAAGTTGTTGTTTTCCAGCAGGTAAAAAAGGCCATGAGTTTCAAATATCCTACTATTAATATCATGTTCCCATTTCAAATCTGTTAAATATAAATCCCAGAGTCTTTTGGTTTAGGGGCTGGAGATTTGCTGTCACACCCTAATGAATAGAAAAGATGTAAATCAAGCAGAAGCAATGAGAACACTTCTTTTTTCCTTGATGGCAGCCTTCTAGACCTCTCTGTGCTAAAAGTTTGCATCTTCAACGAGCAAATTGCCCATTGATTCAAGGTAAACATCTTTTCAAGTGCCAAGCTGGCCACTGCCCAAACTCATAAATTCTGCTGCTTAGAAACACTGAGCCTGAGGCCAACTGCAGGCTTGGAGGAGTTTGTATGTGTGTGCTTGTGTCTGTGTGTTCTTATCTCTGAAAAGCCTTTAACTAGCTCAAGCTAACTGGTCATGAGCCAGCTTCAACTAAAGAAAAAGTTTCCATCCATACATCAGAATGATTTTGAAAACTAAGGAAAGGGAGTGCTGCCTCATTCTCAGCTCGTTTGCTATAATTTTCAATCTGGTAAAGCAGAAAGTGATTCTCTATCCATTGAAGCAGTTGTGTCTTGGCCTCAGGAATCAGCCTTCCCAACCACCCAGGAGAAGGGTGTTCATGCTGCTTTAAGGATTCACAACTAAATGAGACTTAGAAACTTCCAGTTCAATCCCAGTCTCTTTTAAAATCAAGGCTGTTCTCAAAAGGCAAAGATGCAGCCTGGGGACAGGAGCTTTTGCAGATGTTTCATTGCACATTTTTTTTTTTTTTTAACTTCATTTATTACTATTTTTTCAGTTTACTTGCAGTAAATTCTACCACCTCTAAAACAAAAGGAAAAAAAAAAACAACCAAACCTAAAATTTATTTTTTGACCCATTAAAAACTCTGCAATACTTTCAGGTGGGGAAACAAAGCCCATCACTACTTTGGTACTGTTTCACCTGCAACACTGCAATGCTAGTAAATAAATTTATTGACATCTCTTTTTCTAGAACACCATTCTTTGACATTCCAAATTTATGTACACATTTAGAGCCTCCCATCCTGAGGAAGTGCAGCCCCCAGCAGGAATATCCCTGCCAGGCAGACATAGTCCTGTATCTTTTCTACTGACAGAGGTTACAACTCTTACATGAGCCATATGCTAACATCTCCTCAACCTTGTAATGTTCCCCTGTATCTATCAAAGTTTCTGTTAATTAAAATGATTTTTCCCTGTCCTTTCCTTAGCAAGGAGAATAGTAAATCATCTTTCTATTAAACCTATTAAAAGTGTTACGGATTTTCTCAACCTTCTCTTTTCTAGGTTAAATTAACACTGTTCCTGCAAGTTTTACACAGGCTATGGTTGGGGTTTTTTTTAGTATCTTTCATATCTTACTATTGTCTCCAGATCTTCCCCAGCTTTTCTGTACCTTCACCAAAAGGGGTGACATTTCAGATGAGCTTTAGCAAGACACATTCACACCCCTGAGCACAGCAATGAGGGCACTGGCACACAGGAAACCTCAGGGAACAAAAATTGGAAAAGCAGTATGAAAAGCTAACTATGTGTAAGCACCCCAAGTGAACAGCAGTTTTTTATCAGGATGATGTCATGATACTGCTGATAATTTATTGAATGGGTTTAATGATTTTTGTGAGTTTTTATACCCTGTCAATGTTTTTATACCCTAAACCCTGCATATTCACAGGTGGTTACCTGCCCTCAGTGAGAAAGAAGATAGCATGACAACCTCTAAACCTGTGCTTTACACTATTTTGCACTGATAAAATATGATTGTAGTAAAAGCAACTCGAGAAATGTGTGGTCATCACTAGAAGAAAAAGATTTGGGGAATTGTATAACATTATACAATATCCATGCTAATCATGATCTATTTTGGAATCACTTCATTTTGCTCATTTTACAGAAAAAACCCCAAAACTTCACTTCTTTTAAATACATATGCAAACACACATGCACCATAGTGGAAGTACAAGTTTAAAAGAT
This sequence comes from Calypte anna, assembly GCF_003957555.1. NCBI lineage: Eukaryota > Metazoa > Chordata > Aves > Apodiformes > Trochilidae > Calypte > Calypte anna. The sequence continues at coordinate 5,030,896 of NC_044253.1, read as the reverse complement.
ATTAGTCCTAACCAGTGTTTTTTTAAATATCTTTTCCTATGCTTTCACTCATGCAGTGCTCTAATCCACACCAGAACACGTATTCAACATAAATGACCTTACAGAAGCTGGCTAGAAATAAGACAGTCAGGTAATAAAATAAAAAAGGAGAATTCAGATGGACATGAATATAATGTACATGTATTATAGGGCCTTAAACTCCCATTAATATTCTCATTCAGAAACAAGGTGGCCTCAATTCTCTCTGGCTTAATTGCTTTCTTCTTGAAGAAAATAATAGATAGGGAGAGTTAAATCATGTAGCTTTTGCCTGGACATTTCAGTTATTAAAAGAAAAAAAAAGAAAACAACTTCAAGACTTCCATACTGAGCAGAATAACATCCCCATTTACCATCTCCTTCACAAAAAAACCAAATTCGAATTCATAGATTTACAGTACTTTAAGTAAAAGATGAGTATTTTGATCAGCAGCTTAATTAGCTGTAGACTGAAGGACAGGGATAAGAGTAACTCCACTGATTACAGAGACAGCTTCAAACAAATGACAGAGGACATGTGTTGCATCAGCTGTGAATTGCCCCAAGCAGCCCAGCTCAAGGAGTTTTATTAATCCTGTTCCTATTCTTGTGTTCAGCTTGGTTTGTTGAGATGGTTTAGAGGGTCAAAAAGCACCAGGGACTCCCTATAAAAAGCAGGCTTGGGTAATGAAGAGACTCCAGTCAGATGACAGAGGAGTTCTTCAGGTGGGTTCAGGAGAAGAGCAAAAGGAGAGAGGGGTAATTCTGTATAAAGGGTCCCCTGGGCCAACCAGATGCAAGGCAACTTTTGGTAAAGTCAGAAAAAACTTTTACTGACTTGTAAGCTATTTTATTTTTTCTTATTTTTTATTTCTTCTTTAATGTCCTTATTTCTTCTTCTTTATTTTCTTACTTTATTATTTCTTTTCTATTTTTATTTTGTAGTTTTAAAACTACAGCTATCTTGTGATTTCATTGGTGTTTTTTAAAACACTCATCTATTGAAGCATCATATTTCCACTGGATTTTTTCCATAATTATCTATACTACTCAAGTATTCTTCCTATTAATAATAACATAGCTGAGAAATCCATTATAGGTCACATTCTACAAAAGAAAAAAGCTTACTTAGGTTCACATTGCAATGGATGTTTCATCAGTACAAAGCTGGTTAGCTTTTTATTCTCAGCACAGTATTAAATAATTAGATAATAGCAGCACTCAAAACATCAGTAAGAGATTTTAGTATCACTGTCAGTGCCCTTTACCAGCTCTCTCACAAAGTTTTGTGATCACTTGAAAAAAAAAAAATCTTTATCAGTCACAGATTATCACTGCTTTTACTTCCTTTTATTTTTCTTTAGGTACTCAGTACAATACATCTTCAAATATATAAAAATATTGCATATTAAGTGTGGTTATCAGTCATTTCAGTACTATTTGGTTAATAAAAATATAAGAATAATAGCACATGCACTCACAGAATTACCTGAAAACATGCATGTACCAAATGTGTTCAAGCCTGTTCTATGTTTATTTCCTTGAATTCCTTGCAAGGATACAACTCTGTAACCTGATGTTGCTAAGGAAGAAGTTCCCTTTTCCTGCAGTAATGTACCATGAGATTTTTTACATTTACATTTTTCTAACTTCAGAATTCCTTTTTTTTTTTTAATTAAAAAAAAAAAAACAACACCAAGATTTCTTCTATTCTCAGCAAACTGAGCTGATGTGATGAGCAGCTGGAGTTACCCCTCTCTGCTTTGTGCTTAGGAGCAGCAGCAAAGTCTCCCAGTGAGCAGATCTGGAGTGCTGCAGGAAAAAAAGGAGTTTCAAAGGAGATTGGGTCCAGGGGGAAATGTAAAGGTGACAGAGATTTATGCCTCAGTTTAGATACCAATAATTAATCTGGAAACACTGAATAAAACAGAAGTGGAAGCAGTTGTCTGAAAACCAGAGCTCAAAAAAAACCAAAACCATTTTTCCTCAATGGTTAGCATGCAGTTTAGCTGAAAGATAAAAGAAAACACAAGCATAAAAGTTTCTTTTTTTATTAATTTTTTTTTTTGTCTGAGTAAATGCATTCTCTCTTTTAATGGAATGTTACAACTGCTCACAGGCCAAAAGAGGTTGGAGAGGATGAGGATGAGCATCAAAATCTGAATTCTTATTGAAAAGTTCAATGTTCTCACTAGTGATTATAAAATTTTTTTAGTGTATTTGTTGTGAGGGGTTTTTTGTTTGTTTGTTTTGGTTTGGTTTATGAAGAGGATTCTTTTTCAGGTCACCTTTGAAACTTTCTGGAAGTTAATGTGTCTTACACATTATCTTTAAGCTCTTTGAAAATGCTTTGTGACAAGAAAAGGAACTGAGCTCTTTTAATAAAAGTATGTTATTAAAATACTAATGATTTTGCTGTTTAAAAGTGAACTTTAATGATTATAACACTCTTCTTTGATCATCAGAAAATGGTGACAAATCTCAGAGGAAAAAAAAAAAAGAAAAAGTTTTAAGACTCAGAGACCTCCTCCCAAGCCTTGTGGCTGCTGTAAGAGCTCAGAGACAAGAGTGTAGAAAAAAAGAGAATTAAAAAAGGCAGTGGACAATAAGTGCAGATGTTTTATTTTTATCCTGAAAGACTCCCCTGCCTAAATAACAGTGAAGCAAATAAAGAAAAATATACACTGGTTTGACCTCCCCTGCTTTTTGAATTTCAACTCTCTTCCTCCCTTGTTATAAACTTGATGTCCTCATTGATAACAAATTCTTTGCCTTTCTCTCCCTTTTCCTTGTCTGAGAGATCACTCAAAATCCAATTGCCATCTACTGCACATGCAGGGCATTCTGCCAGGTCAGGCTGAAGACTTTTTTCTTTTCTCTCTGCCTACCCAGGAAACCCCTTGGGGTCTGAAGCTTCTCTCTAAGAAAGGCAAAAGGCCACCCAGGATCCAGAAACCCCTCAGCCAGGGCATGGGGAAACCCCACAATTCTTTCTCACTTGAAATCTCAGCATTTCTAATGGTGAGGAGAAAAAAAAAAAAAGGACATACACAAAAAACCCCAACCAAAAATAAAACCCACAAAACCCCCAAGAAATAAGGGATTAAAATAAAGCCAGGCCCTAGCTTTACTCAGTGGGTGTGTTTTGTTACCCATGCATTGAGTTCATAGCACACTTAAGGCAAACAAAGGTAAATGCAAACACTGTGTCTAAAAATACTGACTTGACCATTTGGTTGGTTTGTTTTGGGTTTTTTTAAATGATATTGGTACATAGAAGAAGAAAAATTCAGTCAAGTTGTTTTAGAAAGGTCTCTCTCCACCTCCTCATCAGCTGACTTGCTCTCTTCTACCTTTTGTAGGTTTTGTTACACAGGATTCCAACCCATGCAGAAGTTTGTTTTAGTTTTTATCTAAGATCCTACCACGTAGGACAGCTCTTATTGGCTCACAGGGCTTCCCATGCTGCCAAGTAAGTTAAATTCTCAGCCTCAAACTCATTCTGTTCATATCTTTAAAGGGAGAGATAAAAAAAGAAAATAAAATCCAAATCCCTTTGACTTGTTAAAGGTTGTTCTCCATCCTCTGCCATGGCTTTGCCATCCCCCATGGCCTGCCTCCTGTCTCGCTTTTGATTCCACAATGTGTAAAAGCTTTCCCATTCCCTTGGCTTTTCAGTGTGAACTGCTCAGTAAACCTGATGTTGCGTTTCAGCCTGGCCAAGAAACCCAAATATTTCAGGAGGATCATCATAAGCAACAGCAGCTATTCACTTTGGAGGATAACAGAATTCCCATGACCAACCCTCAGTTTCTGATGGCTACCAGAATTATGGCAGAAGTGGAATACATTTACAAGTAAAAAGAAAAAAGGCAGAAACAACTGTTTCTTGGGATTTTTTTTCTCAAAGAACACTTGAGCAATTTAATACTTCCCTTGTTCACCTGTGTGAATCAGAAAGGTATCAACTGATTGCTACTACAGACGTAAAATGCACAAGCACACATTTTTTGCTGCTGTTGTGCACTTGTTTTCTGCATTCTTTTCCCCTCTGACTTATTAATTACCAAGAAATGGTAGATAACACCATGGCACATTAATAGCTGTTGTAACATGATCATATCACAATCTCTTTCTGTATGCGTTTACAAATGTTGTGTGAAAGAAATAAGCAGAACTTGTGGTTTGTTTGGTGTTGTGTTTTGTTTTTTTTTTTATATCTACAACTTAGCAGAGGGAAAAGCTGATTAAAAGATTTATTCAAATATTTACATGACACACACTGGTGCAGTATTAAAGTGTGAGCTTGCTCCTTTCACAAATCTTGTTAGCTGTCTTTTCTCCCCATTTGCTGCTAACACAACTCTTAAAGGCCAGTTATAAACTCAGCTCCCAGTTCTATTACTTCAGGCTTTAATTTGTGTCCCTCCTCCTCCTCTGCCCCTCCAACTTTGCCTTCCTGGTGGTTCAGGTAGGAGGCATCTAACCCAGTTCCTCACTCCTGGATATTCTCTACACTCTGCTCCACACATCCTCCCCCATTCCTGCTTTGCTCTGTTCATCCTCTTCATCACCCCACCCTCCTTAACTCTTTCTCTATACATCTCATTCTGCTTGGAAAAGTTTTGCAAGTGGCTGCCAGCTCAATACCCTCTGTGTTTCAAATGCTCTCCTGAAAATTCATCTTTCATCCATCAGCCTGGGAAATACAGTAGAAAATTATGATCAGCATCCCAGTGTCAGAGCCATCATTACAAGTCACACATTACTGGAATCAGGAGCAGCCCTGGGCCAACAGCCCTACCTGCTCCTCCTTCCTTTCCCCATTTCTGGCATTCCCAGAAGAAGTGGAGGAAAAACTCAATAACTCTGATATACATATATTTATATTTATATTTATATGTAACTCTAGGTATGGTAGATGCCTAAGCAATAAGATCAGGACTGATTTCCAGTGCTCCCACTGGGAGGGAACTGCAGAAGGTCCCTACTCTGATCCTTTTTTCTTTTGTAACCTGTTGCTACACACTCTCTGTCACCCCTGTGGTGCAAAGGAAGGCAAAACATTTACTTTGAATGCTGGTAGTAAGTAAGGACACATATTTACAGTATAAATATGTAGATGCACCCAGTTAGCAGTACATTCTACACTCTTAATTCCTCAGATTCCTGAATGCACCCAATTATCAGAGAACTTTAGCAACCTCCATTTGATTCACTATTAATTATTAATAATTAACTACAAGAGGATGCAGAGACATAAAAAAAATCAAATGCTTTGTTTATAGGCATTCAGCTGGTTCATGGCACAGCTGGCAGAGAACCTGAATGTGATCTGCTCTCTTGTGAGCTTTAAATGTGTTCCCTTCCCTGTCACCAAGGTATGGTGATCACAGACTCATGAATACACAAGCTGATTGCCCAAGCAGCTGAAATCCTTTAAAAAGTCATTCCCCACCAGTACAGCAGACCTACACTGAAGACCACAGCTTGAGATAAAATCCCCCTAACTCAGCCCACCATTTTTTCATCACTCTGCAGAACCATCACCAGTCTTACACCAGCTTCAAGGACCAGTAAAGGCAACAGCTTCTGTTTCCTGACCACTGAGGATGTCCCAGATTAACAGGTATCAGAACTATGACATGCAGACATAAGAAGCCAATAATCTCATTTCAAAAGCATCTGATAGATGATACATTGCTCTTTTTTCTCCCACTCAGTTTCTCATTGCCACTTTTATTTCCTACTAGCCTTGTTCCAGCTTTTCCACCCATCTGTGCTTCCCTGACACACCTGGATGCTGAAGCACTCACAGTGACCAGCAGAGACACAAATGTTCCCTCTGGTAAAGGCCTCCTAGACACAAATTCAACACAGATATTGTGCCCAAACCCTCTAACTAGGTAAAGTATATGTTCAGTTTTGGGGAGAGGGGGTTTTGATTTTTTTAGGTGGGTTTCTATTAGGTACAGTTTGGAATAAACAAAAAATTTCAGATTGATAAAAGTGCTGAAATCCTAAACCAAAGTACCACGTTCATTTTGGAAGCATAACAAGCCTGCTTTTTTCAAGAGGCTTTTTTGAACAGCAGAATCTTTCTTCACTCACTTTAAAAGTTCAGTCTTTGAAGGATAACAAAAGTTCTTTCACTCACTCTATGATACAGACTAAACTCAGCAGCTCCAATCCCATTGCAAGCTGATATAATAATACATAAACCCATCACCATTAAATATCTAACAAAACTCACAGGCACAGAGATGTGGAATTAATCACACTCAAAATACATTCTTGAGTCCAGCAAGGGTAACCATTTGGAATTAAGATATTTCCCACCAGTGCTTTGGTTGTTCTACCCATAAGTGCAGAATTTCTGGTTCGTGTAACAACTAAATGTACAGGTGAACATGTAAGAACAACAGGGCTTGACCTGGAAGTTTATCAGAGAAATAAAGGCTTGTGATGAAGCTCTGAATTCCTGAGCATAGGAAAAGTGCTTCTCTGTTGTGCAAGTGTTCCTTCAGCTTGTGAAACCACACTGGGGCCAATAAACATCCTGTGACCCCAATGCATGGCACAGGAGCAAACACCTCATAAGGTGATTAGATTCAATACTTAACATGTAACTGTTACAGGATATAAACCTCCCAGAACACCTTAGGCTTCATATTTAAATAAATTTTAAAAATAATTTTTAAAAAGTGATTTATAATCATAAACAGTACATAAACATATAGTACATAAACATGACTGCCTTAAGAAGCTGCTGCACACACACTTTTATGTAACTCGTTCAGTTCTCAACTTGCAATATTGTTTTTAATGGATGTTTTTGTGATTCTTTAAGCAAAATTACAAATCCAAGTTACCTAGACAGCAATGTAATGCTAAAACTTTGATATAGAACTATTTCTCAACCACTGTACGAAAGAGTAAAGCAAAAGCAGAAAATAAAAATAAATTTAAAAAAAGGAACAAAACATTTTTAAGTAGCCAGAAGGCTGTTTGATTATCTGCATTCTGTACCAAAACCCAGTCACAAACAAGCAGAACTAATATATAGTCTGGGGGCTTAAGAATGAAAATCTATATTACGTATGCAATGTATCCAATTAACAAAACACCATATGTCAGATAATTATTAAAACTGCCAATAAACCCAGTAAATAAATGAGTGCTGAAATGCAAAACATGATTTCTGATAAAACTTTTCTACCCAGTGTTTCCATCATGAAATAAATTGGTATTGCTCTATAAGAATCACACAGTGAAACATCATAACCACTTCTGGTCCTTCCTACAGGCAGCACTTACACTGACACTCAAAGAGCCACTGTTCCTCTTGAGGATGGCACTGGAAACTATCTGAAAAAGGATGGTTTGTAGCTTCCAGATAATAAAAAACAAAAAAACAATCTCTCTTTTTCTGTTCCACCCCTCCTCCCAGAGCCCAAGTGTTGGCTGTAACTCAGAGCCCTGACAGATCAGATCAACTAATGACAAACTTTGGATTCCTTCAGCAAATCCAGCCAAGGATATGGAAGCAAACATATAGAAAAAGGCTGCTGCTGGAAACCTGAAAGCTTCAAGCTCTTTCAGATCCCAACTCGCAGAAAATCAATTTATACATGAATTTTTAGTTTTCTTTTAAACCAGCTCTGCAGTCAGATCAAGTCAGGCTTACCATCTGCTGCAGACAGAAATACAGCTATATTCCCTTATAAAACTTCTTTGTCAACTTTACATCCAAGCTGTTCTTGTCAGCATTGAAGTCATTGGGATAATGCATTTTAATACTCAATCGGGCTTTAAATAAAGAGTGACAAAAGTCCACAGATGGATGACAAGCTGTTCTACAGTAAATATTTTTGTATTTCTTGAGAAGGGACTTATGGCAGTTTAGGACATATTCCATAAGCCTTTCAGTCTAAACTACTCACAAACTAATAAAACCAAGATGAAATCTGTGGTCTAAATTCAACACCAAAATTTAGTTTTTAAATTAACTTGATTCTATTTCTGTGCCTTTTAGTTATGGTTTAGTTCATGTTTTGCTTGAAAACTTTTCCCAGCTGCTGGCCATTAGAGAATTAAAGACCTTTAGTACCCTGTATTTTAAGCAAGGCTTTATTCCCAAGTGATGCTGAATGTATCTATGGAAAAGAAAAAGCAAATACAATGTGATTTTACCATTATAGCTGACCTTCTAAAGGAGGGTAAAAATTTTCCAACATTTTAATGTAATTAAAGTTGTTAAAGCCATTTCCAATATTTATGCAAGTGAGGGGAAACACTAGAAATAAAACCTCAACATTTCCTTTTCCACACACTCGAGTTTGAAACAATTTACAGAAAAACAAAGGCTGAAAAAAATCTAATGACAAGTATGACAAAACTGGTTTTTTTCAATTTTGATTTGATTTTGAGAAGTCACAAGGCACACATTGCAATTAATAGTTAACTACTTGCTACAAGCTCACTACCCATTATCATTTTGCTATAGCAACTATGTGAGAACTTCAACAAAAAGTGAGAAAAAACAGTTTTTCAACTCCTGAGTGAAACAGATGCACTCTATGCAGTCACAGACAAGCACACACCATATAAAATAAATCCTAAAGCAGATAAAAAGACCTTACCCTGACGTTGGATCAAGAGCTATGGCCTTAGGGTTACTCAAATCCAGCTCGATGAGGGTTATGCACAGGGACCCGTTCTGGTTGCAGGCAAATATCCTATCACTGATGTGATCCACAAAGTACCAATTCCCAGTGATCCAGTCAATTGCTATTTGCTGTACGTCTGCCAAGAAAAAAAAGAAAGAAAAAGTTGCTCAGAAGTGCAACTATAACATGAATAACTCAACTCCTTCAGCTGCTTCACCAAGCAAACAATCTACTCTGTTACAGAGCTCAACCTGGTTGTGCATATATATTTTTTGTGGTATAAATAAGGAACCCAACTCTCAATGCATACATATTGCTTGGAGAGGATTCTTCATTTTTAAGTGCAGGAGTCTGATTGCAACTCCAAGGGCATAAAGGATACACATTTGTGTCTCTGAAATATTTTGGGGTTTGTGCATTTTTGATGCTATATTCAGAAGCAATGTGAGTGAATGAGGGTGCACTTGTGACAGAGGGGCTGGAAAAGTGGCTGTGGCTGGCTGGTGGTACCAGATGGCAGTGGGAAGGCAGCATCTGAAGCCACTTGAGTTCTGAAGTTAGTGTTCCAGGATGTCTGTCACACCATGGGGATGCTACACTGGTAATGCTTAAAAGAGTTTACTGGATATCTTTGAAGTAACTAAAAAAAGACAAAATCTTCACAGAAATTAAAAAAAGAAAACAAAACAAGTGCTTAGACATGTAAGTATTAACCCACTATATATACTGTGTCCAGTTCTGGGCCCCTCAATTTAAGAAGGATATTGAGGTCCTGGAGCAGGTCCAAAGGAGGGCAACTGGGCTGGTGAAGGGACTCAAGCACAGACCCTATGAGGAGAGGCTGGGGGAGCTGGGGGTGTTCAGCCTGGAGAAGAGGAGGCTCAGGGGAGACCTCATCACTCTCTCCAACTCCCTGAAAGGAGGTTGGAGCCAGGGGGGAGTTGGTCTCTTTTCCCAGGCAACTCTCAGCAAGACAAGAGGGCACGGTCTTAAGTTGTTCCAAGGGAGGTTTAGGTTGGATATTAGAAAGAATTTCTTTACGGAGAGAGTGATCAGACATTGGAATGGGCTGCCCAGGGAAGTAGTGGATTCTCCGTGTCTGGAGATATTTAAAAAGAGACTGGATGTGGCACTGAGTGCCATGGGCTGGGAACCACGGGGGGAGTGGATCAAGGATTGGACTTGATGATCCCTGAGGTCCCTTCCAACCCAGCCAATTCTAAGATTCTATGATATATACAAAACCAGACATGGGTATGCAAGCATTAATTTTCATTTAAATGATTTTTTTTTTTTTTTTTTTTGGTAGACCTGGGAAATATGGATGCTGCCAGATTTGTGATTCAACTGCAACAATAAGTAGCATCAAAGTTACACTGTGGGACCCATACAGATGAGTTTCCTAACAGTAAAACAAGTTTTCCTTCTCGAAACACAAGGGCAGCTTCACAGCTACCTATCGCAAGGGTTTTGAAGCAGTCAGTTCTTTTTCTAGTGGGATAAAGAACCCCCTTTTTGTAAATGTCTTCTAAATCTGACATTTTTCTCATCAGTCATCCTACTCGTCTTACTTACAGTATTAATTACAATAAAAAACATCATAAAGAAGCACAAAGAACAAACTAAGATTTCTTTACCTCCTATTCTCATTGGCAGTACTGTATTGATACCACCCAGACTAAATTTGCTATTCTTACATTAATAACTCAATAACATCCTTTCCTGTTGAATATTTTCAATGAAAACCACCAGCGGTATTTTATTTTACAAAAGAACATTCATTAAATTAAAATGGTTTTGAAATCGTGCTAACCTAAGTTGTGACCGTTTCCTAAAGACAGAAGCCAAATGTAATAAAATATTATTTCACACAGAAGCTTCATTGGGATCACTTCAGGTTTTTTTTCAGGTTTTACAAGTTGAATTTTCAGGATTTTCTTCCCCACTCTACCCAGAGCCATCTATGGATTTGTACCACCACATACATGCTGCACTGGGGAATATGAAGCAAACTCAACTCAGAAAGAAATAGTAATCATTCAATTTTTTACAATAACTTAAGGTTTATCAGTCATACATTTGCTACATACTCTATATGGACAGGGAGAATCATGGGTTGTCCTTCAAGGTACAGGTAAGATAAACAAGATTTATTCAATAAAAAATGAGGAATAGTTTCCAGCTGTATTTCATCTCAGCCATCCCATTACACAGTTCACTGCTGTCTCTCTCTCTCTGATTTCCCCCCTTCTGCTACTCATTTTCCTTTAAATTTTAAGTGAATATTATGCCTTTTCCCTTCTGATAGATCCTATTACAAAGATATGCTGAGCCAGAAGAAAGAAATGCTCCATTTAGTCCTGCATCCAACCTCCAGAGAAGGCCAATGTCAGGTGCACTATGAGCCATATATGAGCCCTAATATACTTCAGACAACAGGGGAGGAAAAGGATTTTTTTTTTTTTCCTTGTCCAAACAAAACACACAACCTGCTTTTAAAAAATATCAGAAAACCTCTTTCCCTCTGGAAATCAGCAAGAGTTGAAACATTTTCAATCCATCTGCTTTCCATTTTGAGAAGTTGGATTCACAGAATTAAAGGTTTATGGTTCACCAGTTCGATGAGGCTTTTGAAAACTGAAGATGGGTTTCCATGGAATAAAAGCAATTTCGAAAACATTATTTATAAAGAATGAAAGCTACAAAAGAGATTAAATTTTAAATATTTTAGAGATGAAACTAGCAATTTCATTTCAGTAATGAGAACCCTGGAAGACTTTTATGCCTTGGAGAGTGGAAGAAGAGGAGAGAGCTTACTAGAGGAGGGTACAGTTTTCTTCTTAAAGTGGAGGAAAAGTACATATGTATAGATAAATGAAATGGCACACACATTATTCTGTTAACATAACAATATTCACATTTAAAATGTGAATTGAATTAAAAATTGAATTAACCTGGTATTTTATATGGAAAACAAGGATAATTTCTTGGAAGCCATATTAGGGATAACAACTTGCATCAAATAGTTAAATCTGAGCTTGTTTAGCAATCCAGGGAAGTCAGATATCCAGAAGCAATTTCTCACCATAACCTTAGTGTCCAAGATTTCAAAAAGCATTGGTAGCTCTTCACACCTATTTCCCTGATGCCCCTTCCCCTGAAGATTGTATTTGGGAAGGACATGGAGGTACCAGCACTACAGGCTATTTGTGAGACCTCAGCTCATCACAGCTGCATTCCTTGTGAAGTTCTTCATTACAAAACAAGCCATGCTGAAAGACTCAATCATAGTTTCAAAAAAAAAAAAAAAAAAAAAAAAAGAACATTAATTCATATTTTCCTTTCCAAGCCTCCAGCATGAAATGGAGGAGAGATCTCACACTCTTGCAAAGAACACTCAGATCAAAACCAGACCTTCTGGGGTGGTCCATCACTAATCCAGCAATTAACCTGGCCAGGTGATGGGTGGTACCAGTTGCATTTAAGAGTTACAAACATGCATTGGAGATCCCATTGATCTGCTTTCAGCTTTGTCTTTTTTGTACCATGGGCTTTGCCGTGAATTGGAATCATGAAGTTTCTCACAAAAGAAGCAGTTTATAAAGAACTGTCCAAATCCACTCCCCCATAAAATTATATTCTATGTGAAAAATCCACTTAACTAGCAGAGAACAGGTTTTTTATGAATCAAATTGTTAATCTCTATGGTTTTGCCAGCAGCTATGCATTAAGCTGCTTTGAATGGCTCTCCAGTTCCCACAGAAGTTGAGTGCCCTGTGTACCACAGAGATAAGGTTTTGGTTGCACTGCAGACTTATAATATTATATTATATCTTAATACATATATATGTGTGTGTATATCTATATCTATATATATATATGTATCTTCTAGTCCTCAAGAAGTTACTGAATCCATTTAATGCCTATTTCTAGATCCATATATTAAGACCCAGTATGTACAGATGTCTACTCTACTCACATTTTAAAAGTAATTGATTTTTTTTTCCCTTTCATTCACACTGTTTCAGAAATCTCTAAAAAGAAATCCCCCTGAAAACATTTATTCTGAGCAATATATTATATATATATTGAGGGATTTCCATTAGAAATAACAGTTTCCTTGCAGCATTTCTGCCAAATGCAATCATCCTTCCTTTATTGCTTTTTAAAATCTAGGATTTCCTCTTAAGGCCTTCATAAGGATATATAAGAAATCAAATAGTTTAAATTCTAGTTGAAGACATCATGTAAACCATGGACACTAGCAAAAGTGTAGCTTTTGTACACTTTTTCCATTTATTTTTTTCAAACATACAAATACTATTATACCCATAGAGAAAATGGCAATTCTTTATGAGGGTGGCTAAATCTTCAAAGGATACTGGAAATGTAAGTTTTGTGGACAAAATAGAGTTCATGAAAATCAGAGCCATACTGAATTCCTACTTTTACTCTAACTTTCAAACATGTATCTTGTACTCTATGCATTACAATAATTATTATAATAGACGTGTAGAAGATGTGAGTTAACAGAGGAGAGGGAAATGCAGTTCCATATTCTTGTATCTGTGCTACAGTAGTGATCAAGAATTCATCACACACAGTGAATATAAAAATCAACAGATTTCATTTTTCCCAGATGTTGAAGAAAGACTAGAAACAGAAAAATTGAGTAAACTTCCTCCATTTTTGCACTTCACTGAAAGCATTATTTTAATGTGATAAAGGATCTAAGATCCTTTCACTACTCAGTGAAGATCAGAGTAGTTGGCAGCTTTTTTAGAACCTTTTGAGTGAACTGGGAAATGCTTTTAGATGAAATTTAATTAAAATTAAAATTGCTCGGTGCACATATGCTTCAAACTGTCTCTATTTTAAGGGAAAGAGTTTCTGCAGCCTTTTATGCTTGAAATTTTCCTTGCTCTGAACATGACTCTAATGAGGGTTCCCTAAAGGAACCTGGAAATCTACTCAGCATTCAAGAAGGAAAATGTCATTGAAAGTTACCATGGGATATGAGAACAATTCCCATGGTTTTGTACCTTTACAAATAAGCAAATTAATTAATTAATTAATTAAATTAATCAGTATTGATATTTTGCTTGTATTTTCACAAGTGTAGATAGATTTAAATGTTTAAAATAAAAAACCAACAAAAACCCCACTTCATTTTTGTCAGTTTTGTTTTGCTGTTTTGGCTTTTTCTTTTCCAAAAGTTGATCTCAAAGGAATAATAATTTTGATTTATCCAGAAAGAAATTATATTTTTTTTATAACCCATAGAGACCTCTTCTGATGAATGTAATATTCAAACTTCCACCAAGGAATTTCATGCTGTGTTCTGGACCTGCCTGGGGGAGATGAGAGGAGGAAAATAAGTTTAAAAAGCAGAAGAATGGGGATGGGGAGGTCCTGTGGCTCCTCCTCCAAACCACCAATGCAGAGGGAATTCTTCCTGCTCCAAAAGCAAGTACTTATTTTATAGAAATCTTTGCAGAGAGCAGCTGAGCATTGTCACAGGTAGTCAGGTTTGCTAAGAATCACTTGTTTATTCTGTTATACAAGCTGGGTAGCTCTGAGGATTGTGCAACAGTTGGTTGGATGTGTGGCCATATGCTAAGGGAATAAACACTTCAGAGAAGCCAGAGAGGATCCCTGTATTAAACTTCCAGGAGCTTAACATTTCTGTGATGAGCATCCTGACACATGGAAGCTGTCACCTGGTCCCCAAGGGCAGTGCCATGCAGGAGTGCAAGGCTGGAACTGCTCAAGTGCCTCCTGTCACCTTCTGGTCCTTCTTGCCCCAGAGGCCATGACAACAGCTCTGCAGGTCACCTTGGCGTGTCCACATCCCTTACTCTACAACTTGGTATTGCCTCCAGGGCTGACTTTCATAAACCAGCCTGGAGTAAGGAGGAGTTGGTTTCATTGTGTTTCAGGTAAGGAAGCATCTCCTGCATCTTTCTGAGTCAGGAGAGGTGGGACAGAAACAAAGGTGAAATGAAAAGATTAATCTGGAAGGCAAAAGCATGAAAAACGGGAAGATAAAGATTAAACAAAAATGGAATAACATCATTGAGACTTTATGCTTTCCTCCTTGTTTTCTCAAATTTCAGGTTGCCTTTTTTCCCCCATATATGTGCAGCTTAATTCTTCATGACCAGAACACTGTTTCTGAATGAAAACTGAGTTCTTAGCAGCTGAGGCTTTGTGAATTGTGCAAGGTAAGTAAATGAAAACTGTGCCAGGCATGGACAGACCTGTTAGCTGAATTTAATATCCATTTAGAAAAAAAATAAATAAAAAAAGAGAGATATGAAATTACATATTTGCAACGGAGCCAACAAAATTTGTACCAAAGCAGCAGCAGCAGCAGCAGCTTGGGGACAGGTTTTTTGCCCCCATTTGAGCAAAAAGAAGTTTTCAATAGCAAGACAAACAGTAGCAAGCCTTTCTTTTTCTAAAGTAGCCAGTAATGGTGAGACCAACTAAACAGTAGTAAAACCACTCTGAAATGAGAGTCTGTGAAATCAGGAGTGTTGCCTACACTGTGCCTCTGAGGACACCACTTCTATTTAGCAGCCCAGACACCTTATACTGACTCTAGGGCTTGGGAAAGTTTTGCTGGCACAGATTTTTCTGTGGCCCTTCTACTGACAACAATTTTCCATAATTATGCCTGCAATCCCATTTAAATATATGCTTTTTATTACAAATGTCAGCACTCAATAAGTTAGGCACACCAGTGGCTGAACTCAGCCGTGTCCTAAGTGACTTTTGCATACATTTAAGAAAGAAAAATCAAATTAAAAATAACCATCTCTCTTTTCCAAATGACTCACCCTCCAATATCTAATTCCTTAGAATTAAATCTGCCTTCTGAGATACTGTAGTGCAAAACTTAAAACATAATAACTTTAAATAAACACATTAAAGAACCTGGACTTAAACTTACTCAAAAGAAAAGAAAGCTTTTCCTCTTTTTTTTTTTTTCTTTTTTCGTTTTCTGAGTAAAAAAATTTACATTTCAATAAATTGAGTTACAGTCAAAAATAAAGTTGCTATTTTTCCAAGCCTACAGGATATTAGAAGATACTGCTTTGAAAACCTGTAAAAGTGAACATTTAGACAATGGCAGTTTCCCCAGGATGAAGAGTTTTCAAAAATATGAGCTTAATCTAAATATTGTTAATACTTAATGAAAGTATTGTGGTATCTCCTGAAGACACCCAGTCTCTCAGAGATGCACTCAATGCAGTCACTCAGAGATTCAAGCATTTGGCTTCCAGCTAGGTACAGAAGAGAACACATCTAGGAACTTATTCTCTATTGGCGTTTCTCTTGCAGTTTAAAATTTGATTTTTATCTTTCCCCTGGATTCAGCCCACTTACTAAGCAAACAAAATCCAATGCCTGAAATTCCCTATAATTTATGAGTTTCTCAAATTAGCAGATCCATACTTTTCCAAGGACTCCACAAAGACCAGGACACAGTCTGGCCTACAAAACCCCAGTTGGTCTTCACATTGATGCAATAAAATCCAAGTGGTGATGATGAGATAGTTGTGGGGCTTCTTAAGCAGAACAGCAGATAGCTCTATAATTTCCTACTTTACTCTTTTACTTTCTGCCCCTGTACTCAGCCCTGGTGAGGCCACACCTTGAGTCCTGTGTCCAGTTCTGGGCCCCTCAGTTCAGGAAGGAGATTGAGGTCCTGGAGCAGGTCCAAAGGAGGCAACTGGGCTGGTGAAGGGACTCGAGCGCAGATCCTATGAGGAGAGGCTGAGGGAGCTGGGGGTGTTCAGCCTGGAGAAGAGGAGGCTCAGGGAGACCTCATCACTCTCTACAACTCCCTGAAAGGACGCTGGAGCCAGGGGGGAGTTGGTCTCTTTTCCCAGGCAACTCTCAGCAAGACAAGAGGGCAGGGTCTCAAGTTGTGCCAGGGGAAGTTTAGGTTGGATATTAGAAAGAATTTCTTTACTGAGAGGGTGATCAGACATTGGAATGGGCTGCCCAGGGAGGGAGTGGATTCTCCATCCGTGGAGATATTTAAAAAGAGACTGGATGTGGCACTCAGTGCCATGGGCTGGGAACTGCAGCGGTGGATCAAGGGTTGGACTTGATGATCTCTGAGGTCCCTTCCAACCCAGTCGATTCTATGATTCTATACTCAAAATACAATCTAACTCCATCTGAGCTGTTCCACCTACACTTTGCCTTGCAACAATCCTGTTGCATATTTCTTCTATTTCCACAGAGATTGACATTTTCAGGTTGGTTTTTGTTGGTTTTTTTTTTTTTTTATGGCTTAGTTTCTTAGGATGCTGTGAAGCAGAAGTCAGGCAGCAACGTGTTCTGAAGGCAGACACATTGTAGTACATTGGCGGAGTATGAATACTGGGTAGTTCCTGAGAAATGCAAGTTTAAGGATAAATACCTTCTTTCCATTATGAGCCCAGGGATCTGCAGAAGGGTAACAACTCAAAATCACACCTTTCTCTTCTAACAATCCCACTGGTTACCAAATATTCAGGTGTGATATGATGATGGTGTACCCCACGTATGCTCAAGTCAAAAATTTTAAAGCAGAGCAGCAAAATCTGGTCCTAGGTTTTTTTTAGTATGCTTCTTCTTAAACTCCTGTTACACAATGATTCCACCACACAATGCATTAAGTTCCTTGAATGACTAAAATGACTGAAATTTTGTTACTGAGTTTTGAGCCACAGAGTTGGCTGTGATGCCAGCAGGTTCAACAAGCAAGGAAAAAGTGTGAAACAACAAAATCAGGGCCTTAAGAATGACCCAGTCTTCTTATCCTGAGGATTATGATTTTTATGGGGATTTTCTGACATCAATTTCATGCCAGAAAGTAGTAGGAATAGTTGAAAACCATAAGGCTTCTAATTTTGGTGTTACTGAGCTTCTAACACATTGCCCAGTGACTGTAAACTTGTAATGGGGTCCCAGTTGCCTGCATACATGCTGAACAATAAAGAGAGATTTATAGAGGTAAAAGTCTCTTTTTTTTTCTTTTTTTTCTTTTTTTTTTAAATAACTGCACATTCAAAAGCTTCTTAGAAATCTGCTGAGACTGTAAATCAAACCCAGTTATTTACTTCAAAGCAGTTAAGTCATCCACTGTTAAAATTAAAGCATAATTCAGCTGCAACAGGCATCCCATCAAGCCTGTGGACTGAGAGAAAACGTGAGGAAAACCAGGTGGCTACAGGATGCCTCTTTAAACCATCTTCCACCAAAGGCAGAAGTCTACAGCTTTCCCCCTTCCTAGGACTGCCTGCTTCAGATACCATGGTCAGACAAAAATAAAGTCACTTGACATCTTCCCATCAACAGGCTGAGCAACAGATTATTTCAGTTTTCAAAGATATGTCACTAAAATACAGAGTTACTTCTGCAATGAGGGAAATAACTTCTAGAGAAAGTTGAATACCAGTGGTAGGCAACTGTGCTTTAAGGGATGTTTTTTAGGGGATAATATAGAAGTAAATTATCTTTGTCAGATCTTGAAGTGAGGCTTAGGCAACCCACACTGCATCTTTCTCATAGAAAGTAACATTGGTCAGACAAAAGTTGTTCAGAGGATCTGGAACATGCTGTAGTTTCTTGCAGGTAAAATTCAGGTCATATTTTGCATGGCAATTTCATTTTGAGCCAACTACAGTTACTATCAGCAAAATGCAGTCTAGACAATATTAATATGCACTACAGGACATGACTTAATGCTATAAATCAATCCATTCCCTTTCTCCAAAGGGCATTATTATATTCAATTTTAATCAGAAGCTAATACTGACCATAAAGTATTTCATTTTGATATATAGATACATCCAGCAAAAAAGTCTTTATCTTCATCTCAAACCTATTAGTGGGAAAGGAGAAGACATTACACTTTTCCAAAAAAAATTTTTTTGCTAAATTTTATTACAGAACCTGTTTATAAGATAACTTAAATCTGCATATGGAGTTCAGTTTAAATCCAACTGGTGAATTAGGAATTCTACTGGAAATTTTTAAAATACCTTCAGTAATAAAAAGTGGAAACAGCACCGTTAGCAAATATGTCTGATACAAAACCATCTCAAATACCTTACTAGATGAGATACTTTTTTTTTTTTTTAGGGTTGCTAAGGAAAGGAAAAGAAATGCCTTCTTTTATCAAAGAACATTAAACTGCATTCTTCATCCTACTCCCTCCCTTCAATAGAGAAAAAAACAAAATAAAACCCTACATGTCTATTGCCTATGAAAGCTGACTACCAGCTGACTGCAAGAGATGCAGACTGATTTAATCATAATCATTCCCTCATCCTCCCTTTCTTCCTGTCTGTCCCTTTTCTTTTTTTTTCCCACCCATTTATTACACCTTTCCAATAAAAAAATGGTAACCCTTGAGGAGAAGACTGTTACTTATTATATGTGACCTGGCCAACAAAGTGGACAGCTGCCCATCATTGATGCCCTGAAAAATCAAATAGTTATTTTTCTTGAGAACTTACTTTCAGTAATGCAAGAAATAGAAATAAAACATGGGTCCAGAGTTCTGCATTAATTATTTTCATATCAAATTTCAACCAGGTGCCAGGACATTGGATTTAAAAAAAAAAAAAAAGAAAAGTATTTATTTCTATCACCATCACTATAGTGGCAGGATCCAAGTATAGGTTTACCTGAGCACTCTCCTCAAATGGAATGGTACCAGAGATTCCACTAAAAAGTCTCATAAACCACTCCAAGAGCTGGCACTGGAGTGGTACCACTTCAGTAATATGGCTCTAACTCAGTGCTCTTATATTTGCAGAACCTGAACATTACTTTCAAAAAGCTTCTAAGCCCTTTCCCAAACTGGCCCCTTTAGAAAGTTTTGAGGCCATAATCCCACCTTTTTTCAACCAAGGAAGTCTTATGTACTCTGTGCTAACTACTACCTGGTGTATCCCCTACCATTTATGTGCTTGAGCTTTTAAACCTCCCAGCATCCCAGTGCCATATGGAAATGCTGTTATTCTCATTTACATGTAGAGGGGAAAAGACAAGATTCCTTGCTAAATGTCATTCTGTAAGTCTCAGGGAAAACAGTGCTCTCCTAACTCCCAGTATATTGTCTTTCTTCCTAAATCACTCCTCCTTTCATGGAAACACTAAAAAGAATTTTACCAACACTTGCAAAATAAAATAAAGAGGAGACATGAATATCCATTGCCTTCCTCTCCAAGGTCCCCTCTGCAAGAACACTCTTCTCTTCCTTGTAGAAAAAATTTTTGCCTACCCTCATGTTCAATCACTTGTGTTGTGAGTGATCCGAGAGCCAGCAAGAGCCTCAGTGTGAGGGCACAGCAGGAACATGGGTGCTGCCCCATCTCTGCCTCTTTGTTGCCCAGCATCCTCCCAGCCAGCTCCCAGCTCTGCCTTGCACAAAGCTTGCCAGAAAATTTCACAGTTCAAGTGAAAGAAAATTTCACAGTTCAAGGGAAAGTATTGCCATTCTTTTCAGAGCAGCTATCTTCAAATATTTATTTTTTTTTTTTTTAGCTGAACCTCACCACTGCCAAACTAAATTACTACAGTAATTCTGAACATAGCAAAATAGAGGCTAATCATTACTAGGAAGAAGCTAAGGAGTGAGAAAGCAATTAGGGGGGGCAGATCTCTAGCAGAAAACAGGAATGTAATGAAAAAGACAGTATTGGATCTTGGTTGAATCCTCTGGGCTCCCTGTCAGATGGTCTTAGCAAGCAACCACATTGACTAAGTGGGAGAGCCAAAAAGTCAGCTTTGGTTTGTGATCACGAGGGCAAGGAGAAGGTGCTGGGTCCCACAAGCACAGAGACACAGATACTTCTCAGCACTTGACCTACAACCCTTCATATCCATCATCTGTCTCCAACCTCTGAGCCACTCTTCCCTTGTTCAGTGGTAGGGAAGGTGAGGGAAGGCAGCCAGGTTAAAACTGAATTAGTTTGGAAGGAGTAAGAGGCTTCTTTTCATCCAGATTGGTCCTGTACAGAAACATCTGCCAACAGAAATGCCTGTGTGCCTTCCAAGGTGAGGCTGGATCAACTGTCTGGAGGTACAAAACAGCAAGAGGTAGCAAAGCTAAAGAGAAGCACTGCAGGATTTGTACTGGTGTACTGTGATAACTGAATGCCAAGAAAACCTGAATCAAATACCAGCCAAGCAGAAAATATCATGCTCTGAAGCATCATCCCAGAAGAGATTTTGTTATTTTCAGCAGAAGAATAGCAGCTAAAACCCAGGCTGTACTGCCTGGTGCTTGTCTGGAGAGCACAGAAGGTGTTTGGTACTTGTAATGATGAAGACAAAATATGCCTGCTAAAGTGAGCAAGAAGGAGATCCTGTTATCCAGAAGATGCTGCTCTTGCTGATCCCCCATTCTGACACACAAAAGCATTAGTGCAAGACTACAGCATGGCTTTGGAAGGGCAAAAAACCATGAAAGACTTTCCACTCTTGTGCCATTAAAAACAATTTTTCCTATTTTGGTCCTAAAGGTAGCACTTTACATAAGTGATTGCTCCTGAATGTCTCTCTGGACTGCGAGCCAGTATAAAGCATCAGGCATGCCTGTTGGTTCCACCAGCCTGGTTTCTATGAGAATCTTCCCTGAAAGCCTAATTGGCTCTAACACTGTCTGGGTAAATCTTTCCAAAAAGGAAAATTTCCATCTTCTCTTCCAAAAACTCCTGGGTCATAAAAAACCAAAGAGGAAACAACATGGCAATACCTGTGCCTTGGCTAAGACATGAATGCCTGTGCTGATCTGACCATGTCTACAGAAATCCATCCTTATTTAAAAAGATGAACCTACCAAAAAAAAAACTTCCCATGATATAACAACTCCTAAAAACCTGAACTGAAGCACACAGAACGCTGTCACTGGGGTTGTACCCCATTCTCCTGCAGCAAGTGACACCTGGGAGCAGGATCAGCCTCTACACCTCCTTTACCCTTACACAGAACAAGGGACTCAAACACTGTAATTTCTACTCTTCTGCGAACCCAAAGCTTGTGCTCACTATGCAGAGATGGCACGATGTGGCCAGCAAATTTCTTAGTCCCTTCTTTCCTTAATGTAGCCTTTCATCTTAAAATATGATCTACATTTATGTTCCTAACTACAAGACTTCCTTGCCTTCACAAAAACAAGCACTTTGAATAAGACTATTTCAAGAAGCCCTCATTTTTTTTTTTGGATAACTGATTTCTGTACCACTTGTTGTGCCACTCTCAGATGAGATGTGTTCTTCTAGATCACAAACATTAAGATTAGAAGAATGGGATAAAATAGCCAAAATTTCACAAACACCGCTAAGAACACATTTTATTTTTTTGCCTAATATTTTCTAAAAATACCTTCTTTCTGCTAATACACACAGAAGAACTTTCCTATGAAGAACACACATTTAAAATGTGAGTAACTCCATGGATATGATCATTTACTTGGCTTGAAATGCCAGAGAATGCAATTGCACATGAAAATGATTGGGCTGAAATTCCTGACAGAGTTAAAAGGAATTAATTTGCCTCATCAGATGTAGTACTACATAATGGAGGAAAATCTCAGAAGTCACCTGATAGGTCAAAGAAGGTGGAGGGAAGAAAGGGAAGAATTTAAAACTAAAACTTAATTTTGCAGTAGCCACAAAATGATCTATCCAGACATGCAGGTAACACCCCAATGCTGCCATGTCCTTCCAGACATTATCTCCAGATATATGTCTGGAAGAGAAGATATTAACCATATGATAATTTCTGCATTGAGTACTAGGGAAAAAAATTAAGAAAACAAAAATCAAACAAACCAGCCAAATCCCAACCAAGAAATGTGCAACAGATGAGTTCTGATTAACCCTTCAGAAGTTATTCCTCTCCTAAGGATCAGCATGGTGTCCATGCTGTCTCTTATCTCAAATATCCCAGTGAACCAGTCTGTTGAGTCACTGCAGAGCTGTGGGCAGGACAAAAGCAGCTTTCACACAACTTGTCCCTCTGAGGAGCTTGGCTTGGGCCCTGGGGACTGACACTGCTCTGCTTCAGTGATCCAAGAGGAGCATCTCTGGATGTGTGTCTGGAAAGAACATTCCCACAGCTCAATCTGCTTGAGGTGCTCAGTCAGAACTCCAAACAGAACTCCCAGCAACATCACTTGATGTCTCCAAGCACTGTTTCCCAAACCAAAATTACACAAGAAGTTGGAACAAGTCTCTGAATCCATTCATGTCCACGGGAATCTCCATTCTGCATTTAAACAAGACTGAATGATTACAGTGAAGTTTCAAAAGAATATTAGAGACCTCAGGCTGATGTGTACCCTCACTATGAGAAATGACCAGGTCATTAATTCCAGGCACCCATCATTTCAAACTTTCAGTTTACAAACAGATGCACGACTGCAGATGAGGACACTGCAGAGATTGTTGCCAGTTCTGTCCACAGGCAGAGAACAGAGGGAGAAGAATGCAGGAGAGAACTGGTGCACTACAGAACATGTGAAAATCCAGAATATCCACCCTGATGACGTAGATAAGGGACAGAACAGACACAGGTACAGTCTGATACAAAACAAATATTGCTAAACTCTGTAGTTAATGGGATTGTTCTCACTAAAAAGACAGGAAAATCAAAGATCAGCAGCAGAGTGAATTTTAAAATACACAGATACCACCACCAAGATTTTTAGAGCCCTTAGACATCTAAAGTATGAAAAATCCTTTAAATCACAACATTAAAGAAAAAAAATCCACTCAGTAAATTAGGAAAAATGCAAAAAAACCCCTATACTTTGCATCTTGGATAAGAATCCTGTAAAAGTATAAAAGTTACATTTAGTGGTGTTAAAAAAAACCCAACATGAAACCAAAACCCTATTCTTAGGTGCTTCTTTTGTGTTTTTCCCCTGTTTATTTATTTATTTTTCTATTCTAGTAAATATCTAATTAAGAAAATTGCAGATTTTTTTTACTGCATGTGTAAACAGAGAGCTGTCAGTTCATGAGATTGTGTCAGTGGAAGAACACCTCCTCCACAGGATAACTGTGTTTCACAAACTGAAAACCTGACGGAGAAATAATGCTGTAAATGCTAAAGACCAATTCAATATGATGAGTTTAGTACTTTAAACGTTTTCTTCATTGCAAAACATGTCTGCAATTTATTTCCAGCAAGTCAGGAAATATTTTATTTTCAAGAACCGACACATCTCTGACAGCTGACAGCAAATGTGTTGAGCATGTGCCTCTTTAATTCACTGTAATATTGTCCCAGTAGCAAAGAATAATTTTCAAGGTTTATGTAGCACTACTTTGCCAAAGAAAAGGAACCATTTTACATTTCTCCTGCTGCACTGCTGGTTTTGTAACTTCCACACATTATACTATAAAAATGCTCATCTTTAAAAATGTGCAGTGATACAAATAGTGCAACTCTTCCTGAATGTATTTATATGAGTGAAAAACACAGAAATGTTTCACTATGAACAGCAATATATCAAGCTCCAGACCACTTCCCAAGGCTTCTCCAAGTGTTGGTCAAGACAGACACCACTGGGTTAGCTAGAACACTATCAAATACTTACTGTGGAGGTACTGGGCAACATTTACTATCCACTCATCTGCTAACTGGCCAGCTTTTGTCATCTTGCTACACTTCAGCTGACTTGAAAGATCTCTTGATTCAATCCAACAAACTGTGTCTTCCTTGTAGCTATAATCCAGCGTCATAATTGCAGATCCTTTCCCTGGAGTCCGGGCAGAGGCTTTGCTCCCATTAACATGTAACACCTCAATTGTTTCAGAGCTTGTAATCAGAAGAAGGGAAGGGCTATCAGCAGGCTCTAAAAACAAATCAAAGAGAATTTAAAGGGTTAACAGACTGTGCACACCGTATTTATCTCTTCTGTTTTAACGTAGATTTCATGTTCTTACCTGCATGTTTTAAGAGAGATAATAAATTGGGTTTGGTTTTATTGTTGTAACTACCATATATTCCAAATGACTGGTCTGTTTGATCCTGCTGTTCCAATAGTTCACAGGATTAAAGAAAATTAATTAGCCTAGCCCCACAGCTTCTGCTTAATTCCAAGGATCATTATTGCGACATTTTTCATGCCTAAGTCATAAAATGAAATACAAGTTATGCAAATCATTTCTACCCAGATTCCTGACATTTCTAAAAAAAGGAAGGCCAGGAAAATCTCCAGAACATCTGAGTACACGTGAAATAATGAGGTACTTTTCATATAAAAAAACCAGATGTCTGTAAAATAGGACAAAAACTGAGGAGTGGATGCTACTAAAAAAACCCAAAAAGCAACCTAGAAAAACAATGCTATGAAACCTGCATGAACAATATTATTTGACTAATAATACTTCATCAGCAAGTCTCACTAAAGAGAAAAAAAAGCTTCAGTAAATACAATGCTCAGTGGTCTCACTCACGCCCACAAAAGTAGGTGTCCAATTGTGCTCTTTGGTACCATCTACTTTTATTTTAAAATCCCTTCCTTTTTTTTGGGCTATGTAGGAAATCCATTTGCTATAATGGATCAGCATGTATTCTTTCTGAAGTGGGTTTCATTTATTCTTTTCCTCTTGTTTCTCATTCCATTAAGTATACTCTCCCTTGTAATATACTCTTTCCCTCCCCAGAAAACCCCATGCTGACATCTGCAAAACTACATTTCTGCAGCAGTCATCAATACATCAGACATACCCATGCATAAAAATTTCTTTTCTAAATATCAGAAGGCACCTAACTTCAAACTTACATGTGAAACAACCCCTTGCAGTGTAAGCTACAAGTGAAGCTGCCTGGTCTTGGTTTTTTTTTATTGGGTTTTGTGGAGTTTTTTTCGCCAAAAAGAAGGCAGTTGGGTTCTTGTTAAGCACTTTTTTTTATTATTATTTTTTTTAGGTTGTTTTTTTTTTTTTAATTAAGCAAATAATTTTTTAATTGACCTCCCGGATAGGTCTATTTCCAATCAACAAGTGGCTGGTGTACACCACTCTCTCTTGTCCCCCTTTTGAATTCTGCTACCAATCAAAAGGAGAGAATCAGACTTAAAGAGCTTCTATTTCTATCAGGTGATAGAACCTTTCACCCCTGAAAGTTCCCAGACTGATACAAAAGGTGTTTCCATCTGTATCCAATAAGTTTTAGGATCTTTTTCCATCTAGAATCTCTGTACTCAACTTTTCCCTTTCCACAAAATCAAGCAATTGCCCAGTTCTCCATTCAATCATGCCTTTCCCAACCAGAAGCAGTGTGAAAAATCATTTATTGTATTTTCTCTTGTATTCATTGTTAGGTAAGATACGTCCACTTTTCAGCAATCCGTAAATCCTACCCAGGAGCTGTTTGCAGTTACCAAGCAGCATGAGTCTGAGGTTGCAGCAGAGAACCATCCCCTTCAAACAGACCCTAGAGAACCTTTCAGTACCTGATGGGGCTATAGGAAAGCTGGGGAGGGACTTTTTATAGGGGCATGGAGTGATAGGATGGGGGCAGACAGTTTGATGTTGAAAGAGGGAAGATAAGATATTTTGAAGATATTTTTTCATATTTTTTCCTGTCAGGGTGCTGAGACCCTGGACCAGGTTGCCCAAGGAAGCTGTGGCTGCCCCATCCCTGGAAGTGTCCAAGGCCAGGTTGGATGGGAGCAGCCTGGTCTAGAAGGAAGTGTCCCTGCCCATGGCAAGGGTGTTGGAACTTGATTACCTTCAAGGTCCCTCCCAACCCAAACCATGATATGATTTAATACCTTACTAAACTCGGGAGAAAGGTTGTATTTTAGTATTAATGTCTAAGACATAAGGGAATTCTGAATTAGTGTCAAACCTCCTGAGCAAAGCTGAAATCAAACCTGGCTGCAGACAAAGGGATTGCAAGGACTCATGGCACTGCTAAGAGGTTCTGTTCCACAGGTACTATGAAGCATGAAAAATACACCTGCAGTTTGGCAGAACTTCTCCAGAAACTAGATTACTGATCTTGAAATTATATTTTTCAAGCAGCCCATATATGAAATAATTCAATGGACTGAATGGATTAACCACAATTTTGCACAATGGGGAAGGTAACCTGCTCATTGCAGTGCTGCTCAGGTAAAGGCTGATTACATAAATACTTATTCTGCATAAAAGAATAACCTCATTTTAATGATAAAACTATACAAAAATAGCAAAAGTTCATACAAAAAATATTTAAGGCATGTTAGTTGATGCTATAGTGTAGTAAGCACAGTGCAGAGCAAAACCAAAAATTATTTTCAAAACAAGTCTTCTCCCTCACAAAATCTGCTTGTCTGTGTGTCAGGAAAAATATCTACAAAGCTTAAAAGTTTAGTGGACAGATTTAGGATGAGTTACAGACACCTGACAGCAGCTTTTTAAATAACTGGACTTCATGTGCACTATTTTTTCTCAAGATTTCTCTCTTTTATTTTTTTTTCTTCTTTTTTCTTCCTTCTTCCTTTTATAGGAAAGATAAGAAGTGAATAACTCTCTAATCCAGGAAAGTTTTATGATTCATCCCTCTTGAATAAAATGAAAGCATCTTCCTTTGAATTATGTTTAAAATAGAGGAGAAGATGAAAGACTTGAATTTCCTCCCTCCCTGCTCTTGTCTAAAATACAGATCAATAAGTGATGTCACAACAAATCAGAAAGTAAGAGGGTTTGGTCTGCCAGCAGTCCTGCTTCTCACCTGGAAGAAAAGCTTCAGAACTGCCAAAATATTTTTTTTTTCATATACAGTCATATGAGAAGGATAAAAAAAAAAAAACAAAAAAACCCCCAAAACTAAAAAACCAAACCAGCATTCAGTGTTTACA
Organism: Calypte anna; assembly: GCF_003957555.1. Classification (NCBI taxonomy): domain Eukaryota; kingdom Metazoa; phylum Chordata; class Aves; order Apodiformes; family Trochilidae; genus Calypte; species Calypte anna. Next base: position 5,003,338 of record NC_044253.1, on the reverse strand, counting down.
GGCAGCTTAAAAAATCTTGTTGTAAATTATAAGTACTTTGCTCTGAGCAGTATGTGTATTGCATAAAAGTCTGAGAAACTTTTTGCAGAAGGAAATGCAGTACAATTTTTTTTTTAATTAATTTTCAGTATTTATCCACAACATACCCCACAAATGGGCCGCTGATTTTCTAAACCCTCGAAACTTAGTTCTGTGAGACTTTACAAGAAAACTGTGCTGTGAACACATTTTAAAAACAATGAATGTTTTGTTAAGTATCAGAAAAAGCTTTTTGCTTTAACCTTTATCAGTTTATCCTGTTTTTTTTTCTGTATGGCACATTTCTTATCACATGACACTTCTCTCTATATAGCCTATGCAGATATAAAACATTCCAGGAACTTCCAGAAAGAAGAGGAGGGTTTTTCCCTCAGCTAAAGTTCCCAATTCAGTCATTTTTTTAAGCATTCTTTCCATCAGATGCAGACCTTGCAGTATGGGGATATAAAGTTGATAAATAAAGACATACAAAACCTCTGTTCAGCAAAGCTGTGTTTTGTTCCATTTTCACCTCGGAGGAAGTCATTAACTGCTGCTTTATTCCTAAAAGCAAGTGTGGTTAAAAAGTCTGGGAAAAAACCCCATGGTGTGCCCCCAGCTGTGTTGATGCCTTTTTTAACATCCTTCCCAAAGGTACCACGCAGCTCCAAGTTTCTGGCTACAAAGTTATTTAAATCAGATGAGGAAGAAAATGAAGAATTTAATGAGGGATAAACCTTAAGCACTTTGACAGCCAAGCATGAGGCTGACTGAAGGGTGGTTCAAAAGTAGCTCCTGTGAACTTCTTTGCTAATTGTCCCATGCTACATGCAGGAAGATGCTTGGGAGGGATGGGCTCCACATCTCACCTGCTCAGCACCTTCCATACCTGGGTCCCCTCCTCCACTTCTCTACCCCCAGATACTCAGGAGCATCCATTTAGAGAGGCACTGGATGGGCTGATAGCTTCATGGTGCCTTTTGTGCCATACCCAGGATCTCAACGTGGATGGCAATTCCTATTCTTAGCAGATTTGCTGTTATTAACATTGAAAGTTTTAACATAATGCCTAACCTAACCTCTCACCTCTGCTGCTGCTTCTTATCTTTTGTAGCTTTTACACACAGAACAGAACATTCCTCAGCTCATTTTATTTATCAGTTTGACAACTACTTTTGTAAAATACGGAGAGAGCAGACAGCTTTCTCTTTCCATCTTTACATTATTTTGTTTTTTTAAGTAAAAAAAAAAAATAATGATTTTTCTAAGTGCTCTTTTTGTCCCCTTTAGACACTATTTTTTTTTCCTGGGTTGAGTTCTACTGATCCACAGCTGCCTTGTGTGATGCCCCTCATATCCCAGCTGAGTGTAGAGCAAGTAGCAGGATTACTTCATATGTCATGGAAGCAATAATTCTACTTATACATCCCAGAACAGCACCTCTCCCCTGCACATTATTGTGATGATAGGGATTCATTTTTGCCTTGTGATCCATTACACATTTTAGATCCTTTTCACCAGCCAGTTTGTGCAGGGCCACGTGTCACTTTTGTCCCTAATCAAACCTCATCCTACATGTCAGAAACTTGGGAAAAGCAGTTTGTATGACGAGTGAAGATATGAATGTAAGAGTAAGGGTATACATGGAAATTCCAGTATTTTCCAAAGCCAGGCCCAGAGAAGCAACATAAACTCTAACAAGGTACTGCAGCATGAGCAGAGCCCTGTGATGTGAATTTCTATATTACTGTGTCAGGAATATTTTTACCTCTGAGCCATGTGAAGTGTTTGGCCCAGGGGTTCCTTGTATTGATAATTTAGTCTAGCATAAACTCAAGGAAAAGTTGGGTTTAAACACAAAACCAGTGTAATGTGCAACACTCCTTTATTTGCAGCAGCATCATCTTGATCTGTGCTGTTCTGCAGGGTTTCCCTCTTGAACATAACAGAAAAGATGAAAACTACCATAAAACAAACATAATGAAGAGAGACAGAGGAATAGTTCTCTGCTAATTTGATTCATTTCATCAAGACCACCACAACACTGACAGCTCACTTCAACACTCAGTTCTTACACAGCCTGCTGGATCTAAGAAAGGAAACTCAGAAGTTTGCCTCAAGCCCAGTACTGGCACCATGAGGTTTTTCTGGAATTGCATTATTGATTTTCATATAGTGGAGGAAGAAGAATATTAAAATATTTTTACTTTGTATAGACTTTCTTATCTCACAATACTTGTGCTGTGGATTTTTAAAAATTGCTCAGCTATGTTCTGTGGATCAATACAAAACTTGTTACAAGCAATAAGAAGCTCTGTAACTCTTACAGGTGCTCTAGTCAGAACATATTGAGAAATGTTATTTCCATGAGGAACTAAAAAACCACCAGTAGTACCCATTTTCTGATAGCAAAAAAAACCACAAAAAGGAAGACTCAAAAATACATATAACAAACACAGCTTTATACTGGGGTGTTGAATCACTGTGGATATTGAGCAATTGCTTCAAGAACTTCTGGGGATTTTTTTCATATAAAATTAATTCAATTTGCTGAGTAAGAAAATAGTGTGTACAAACCAGCTTCATTAAACACAATTCACTAATTTCCTTAAATACCCAATTTATGATTACAAATGAAAACATGTACTAAGGAACAAAAAGCCTAATGTGAGTATTTGTATCACAAAATTCACCTCTTGGGATATTGGAAAAACAGAATAATCTCAGGGCTTCTTTTATCCTATGGGTACAATTACTTCATGAACATTTCCTCTGCATTCTCCCTATCTCTGTTGTCTTCCCAGAGTAAACAGCCTATTTTATTTGAGGAGAATCTTTGGTTTATTTATGAACAGGGAAAAGGGGAATTGTTCTCATCTTGGTTAAATTGAGTCTTTCACTTTAACTAATAATAACCAGATAATAACTTCTAATATTTCCCTTGGAGCATTGTCATAATACCTGAAAAGTTTTTCTAGTGTTGTGGAGTGGCTCTGTGGTGAAGTAAAGTCCATCTTTTGTGTTTGTCTCTCTTTCATATGTAACCTCTAGATAGGATGAAATCACACAGTATTTACATTAAGGTAAAAACATGTTAAAACTTACCATTTTTGGCATTGCAGGATTTGTTATCAGGCTGAAGCACATAACCCTCCACACAGCTGCACGTGTATGATCCATCTTTATTTATACACAGCTGGCTGCAGCTCCCATAGGTATCACATTCATTCAAATCTAACAGGATATTAATGAGATCTTGTTTAAAGATCAGGAGAAAAAAAGAAATTCAACAAAAATGCAGAATTCTAAGAGAAAAGTTTAAGTATTAAAGCCATTAGGTATGATGCTTTATGGTTTCCATCTCAAGCTCTGACATTATCATGGATGTTGGCTGTTGAAATCACTCCAATTACCAAACAGAAGGCTAGGAGTTCTCAAGTTTAATAGCTATTAATTTTGAAAGAAAAAAAAAAACCTTCATTATTTCAAGCAGTATCCAATGTCTATGTCATACTAGGGAGCCATTTGAGTTCTTGCTAGTACTAGAGACCACTGGTTATCATGTTTGATGAATGAAGCAACATTTCATGAGAGAATATAATTGATTATCCTCCTCAAACTATTTATCCTGGAAATATCTTCTAGCCCCTTAAATGAACTGTCACGGTTTCTACATTAAACCATCATCCACTACATCAAAAACTATACATTTCTCTAATAAATATAAAGAACAATTTTCTCAACTAGGGTATGCAGGCATAATGCCATAAAATCAAGATATGCTATTTAACAGTGGTTGAGGGTTTAAGCAATAAATTGACATCTTAAAAAAAATGCTGCTGAGATTATTTCCTCTGATATATTTTCAATCACAAAACATGACAACCATAGAGCAAAAGAACTTATAATAAATTACATCTATGTGGAATCTGGCTTAGCACCATTACTTGGAGAGAGAAGTGATTCGTAGTGAGCCTGTATACAAGGCAGCAGACCTCTAATATGCTTATTTAAAAAGAGAAAAAATTAAACAAGAAACAAATGCCTGGATAGAGAATTAAGAGGCCACATATGTCAAAAACAGAAAAAAAAACCCAAAACAACACCAATCTCATTCTACAATTAATTACACCAAAATAACATTCCTAGATAAACTGTATGCTCTGGGAGTGCTCATTTATCAGATTGTAATCTAAGTGTGACTTGAGCGACATGAAGCAAAACACTCCAAGTTTTCCAGGGCCTCCTGGCAGTGAGATCTGCAGAGCAGCTCCTACAAATGAGCTGTGAGCTTGTCTGAGCAGCAGCAAACCCTCCCCACGTGGGTTGCTCTGCTGATGATGCTTTGCTTCCAGTATCGGATAAATGGTTCCTGCTGGGGCACTGGTGTCACTGGGAGCAGCAAGGAGTAAGCAGGGAGGGCCTGGGTCTCATTTTTGGAGGGGTCCTTTTGCCTGACCCTACAAGCCCCCTGCTCCTGGCAGCCATCAGGGAACCAGCAGTGTATAGGCTTCTTTTTTACCTGTGCAGCTTCTTCCATCACTGCTGGTTTCATACCCATCAGCACAGTAACACCTGGTGCCATTCCTGGTAATGGCACATTTGTATTGGCAGTTCATCTGCTGGCATTTGGGCAGCAATTCTGTAAAGAAAATTAAATAGAGGAAAATGTTACCAGATATTTTTATTATTTCTAAATTGAGAACTTGAGAAAGTTTTATCCTAAGTGCATGGCTCAGGTAACACCACCCCCATTTAGCTGGTTCTGGAAATATGACATCTAATCTATTGCAAACTGTTTGCTTTCAAAATTGCATTTCAGCAAGTTAATAAATAGAAATCAGCATTTTATTTCTATCAAAAGTTGCTCACAAGCTTTTTATCAAGGTGTGCTGTTGCTCTGCTTAGAAATGCATTTTTTGCACAGTCGTTTTTAGTCAAAGCAATGATTTGGGAAAAAAACCAAAACAAAACACCAAAGCTCAAAGAGTTAGATTATAGTTATAAAAACCAGCCATGGTTACGAGAAAGGTTTCAACATCCTTGTCTTTCCTATTTGTCATATCAATTGATTTTCTATCTTTTTAAAGCTTGTTTTGATTTACCCATACACATACAACCTTCACAGCAATCAATGGAAATATATTTGGAAATACAAAATCATTTGGAAATACATTTACATCAGACATGAAATACTGGATAAGCAAGGGACATTATATGTATTATTACTACTGAAGTCCTTCTTAGGATCTGTTGCTTAAACACATACCATCAGCACAAGGCATGATGCTAACAACCAGATGAAATATTGTCAGAATATATTGCAATGATTTCCAGCATGAAACAGCACAAAAAAACCTGAAAAAAAACCCTCAAATACTTCTCAGCTGTACACGAATGACATGAAGCAAGAATTTTGCTGCTCAAAAAAATAGTATTTTACTCAGCAACAACTTTTTTTTTTTTCCTCCAGGAAAATAAGGATAGAGGATAAAAAACACTTGAAGAGTTGATCTGAAAATATTTTTCAAACCTATATGCAAATGCATCAGAAAACAACCTGAAAACGGACAGACAAGGTTCTGTTACAGGGCTTGCTGAAAGTAACTGGCTATGTCCTGATAAAAAAAGGAGAGATCTGTATTTTAACATGTGGGCAGCTTTAATCTGTCTGATCATTATTCATTAAGTTCCTCTTGGCAGTAGAATAAAAATGAATATGAAGAAGTGTCTGCATCAGCATCTGAGCCCTGGGGCTTCAATTCTGGAATGTCTGCTGGTCTTAAAATGAAGCTGAAATTTTGGGAGAAAAGTAAATGTAGCTGGCACCCAAACTTACTACTTACTATAATATAACTATTCTAAAAATAAGGAGGTTTCACAGAGTTACCACAGGGGACTGCCCAGAATTCTGTACTCCATATAGGCTACAGTGTGATTAGAGGCTGATAAAACATTCCCTGTCTAAATCTGCCCATTTTTCAAGTGGGTGTAAGTTATTTTTTTACCTTTTGCACCCTTGAGAATAGGAAGATAATGCCTTCTGGGGACCATAGCTTGTTTTGTGGTTTCCTATCCCTAGTTCAGTCCTTAAGTCTATTACACCTTTCCAAGAAAAAGTCCCACTCAGAATTCCCCTAAGAGGGGATGAGGCGTGGAGCTGGAGCAGAGGCTGATTGGATGGTTTCTGTTTCTTTTATATCTTTATCTGAACAAAATCGACCTATACATTTCATTTTCTAAGCAAACACGGATCAACCACTCTTTGCAACCTATTATTTTCTTCCTCAAATATTTGTCTGGTGCTATACAGCCAGGAGCTTTACAGGATAATAACTGTTAGACTCACAAACAGGACTTGGCTTCTCTGCCCTCTTTCCATAATGGAAGCAGACAGCCAGCAGCTTCAACCAGAATAATGGGACCTGCCCACAGCTGGTAAAAGGCTGCTGGAGAATGGCACAAAAAAACCTGGCACATGAGATTCATTATGGAAAAAATAATAAAAAAAGTCTATCTGTTCATATTACTTCTAAAATCTGCTGTATTTCATTGATTTTAAATCACTGCAAGCATTTTAACAACAAAACAATTGCATTTTCCTTGCAGTTTAGTGTAACTGAAGTGCTGTGGATAGACCACTTATGCCAAAACTACTTCTTGCCACACATCTCATCCTTCATTCTTCCCAAACTTGTTTATTTTTCACGCTGTCTCTCACAACTCTGTTGGTGTCCTCACTGCATCTGCAACACTTTTAGAAAGAGCTTCTCTGTGGAGGTAGTCTACAAATAATTCCTTTTTCTGCTCAGGTCCTCATGTGAACTTTGTTGTGAGTATTGGCCAATTAATGAAAAATTTCAAATTTGTTTTCGAAAATAAGTTTCAGTGTTCACCATCAGTAATGGTTTGAGACAGTAAAAACTGAACCAGGGAGAAAAGCAAAATTCCATCTCTCCTTTTATCTGGCTGGGGAAAGAAGTAACCTATTACTTGCCTCGAGATATACACCAAAAACTACTTTTACCAGTTTCCCTGGAGGGAGGTGGCTGGCCAGGCAGACAGACAGGAATTCTTCAAACACACCACACTTTCCCACAAATTAATTTAAGAAGTAATGCTGACAGTCTGTTTCTGACTGCAAACTAACATATCCCCTCCTGCTGTATGATCCATCAGGTTACAACAGTAACTTCCCTCCATTCAGTGCCCCAGTGAGGAGATTCCTCATTGCCTGGGTGAGTGACACCTTCTTGCCCTGCAACATTTTTATTCTGATGCTGATCTATTAAATCAGCCAGGGGAATCCACAAGTGAAAAAGTAAAAAAAAAAAAAAAACAAAAAAAACAAACAAACAAACAAAAAAAAAAAACAAAAAAAAAAAATCCAAACAAAAAAAAAAAAAAAAAAAAAAAACCTCCGAAACCCAACAACGTTGATGTAAAATTTTGTTCATTAACAAATTAGAATAGAAGAGAACAGATCATGAAGTCAAAACATGAACCCAGCACTGCCAGGTCCAGCACTAAACCATGACCCTCAGCACCACATCTACAGGGCTTTTAAATCCCTCTAGGGATGGTGACTCCAAAACTGCCATGGGCAGCTTGACAACCATGTGGGTGAAGATTTTTTCCCCAATGACAAATCTAAACCTCCAGAGCAGAATAGTCCAGTTGGAAGGGACCAACAATGATCATCTGGACCAACTGCCTGACCAGTGCAGGGCTTCTCCAGAGTTACAGGATGTTATTTAATGCATTATGAGATGCACTTTAGAAATAGACAAATAGAAAAATAAATAATAAGATAGGAAATGTGTTTTCTATTGCACTAGCTGCTTTATTTCTTTTAATTTAAGCAACTGATCCTGACTACCTTTGGAAGAAAGTGGACTTGCCTCTGCAACTGTTTGAAGTATTGAAGGACATGCTTGGAAATACTGCATACACATATGATTTGGTTAGATTTTTAACTGGCTTCTTGGGAAGAGAAGAGTAGGAAAAGAAAAAAACAGAAGCAGTGCACATTGATATTTTTATTGCTCCAGATAGGAAATCTAAAGACATAAAATACAGGGTGGATTTTATGAGGTTCAGAGACCCTCACTTCTTGTACTTCTACCTTGTGTTCAGGTCACAGTAAAACCCTGCGCCCACTCTGCTTTCTCTTTCTCAACCTGAATTGGTTTACAAAGCACACAGGCAGTGAAGAACGAGCTTCACTGAGCTTTCCTATTTTATTACAGCTGCAGAAACCTCTGAATTTGTCAAAATATGGTATTTCTGCTGCACTGAGGGAAAGCAACAGGAGAGAGCTTTATAACCCACAAGGAGACCCACAATTCTAAACACGGAGCTGCAGAGCAAGCCATGAGATTTGTAGAAATACAGGGCTGCAGAAGTAGTTGTGAGTGCCTTTAGGATGATCTATTTTCTCCAAGCTCAGGGAGCCCTGACAATTCATCCAGCTCTGATACAGGTCATTTTGTTCAGTGTTTTCTTTCTTCCACAGGAGACATGAAGGGCAGCATTTATTTCTTCCCTACATCCACAAGAATGAGCCTCCCTAAAGTTGTGCTCCAGCTCTGCCATAAAAGCACCCCTGTTTCCTCAAAGACACCCATGTCAATCTCATGCTTCCTGACTTTCATATCCCTGTAACTCACTGGTATCCAGTCCCATAGGACAGCAGTCAACCAAAGACACTGCTGATCTCATCTCCCCTAAAGTGATATCCCTTTGACAAGGGCTTGGAGGAGCTGTAAGGCTCCAGGACAAACTGTACCCACAGGACTTCATAGTAATAAAATCCTGGCTTCATTTCTTTCTTCTGTGTTCAAAGAAATACACTGCTCATCAGAGTTCATCCGAGATGAATGATATAAGGAACTCTCATCTCCTGAATGGCTTTTTAATGAAAGGATTAACCAATTGATCTGACTCCCTTTTCTGTCAGTTCCTCCTGAGCTGACATGAAGCTGACAATAGGTTCACACCAGGCTCTCAAAGCTTCCATGTTTTACCTGTTCTCATCAGCAAGACAAGCAGTTCAGCTTGCAGTTTCTTAATGCTGGAAACTTTTTAGGCTTTGGGGATTGTCGAGTGTATTTACAAAGGTAACTCTCTTTTCTTTGCCTTTCCTGGGAGGATGAGAGAGGAGCAGACTCCCACCCAGCAAAGTGCATATGGATGCCATTATTTCTGAGGCACCTGGATGATAATAAGGCCTTTTGGCTACAGTGGGTTCCCTGTTATGTTTTGTAACATATCTGTAATACACATAAATCCTCTACTGCTCTTTTTGTAATGACAATATATGCTGGAGAGCATAGATTGCTTCACAGTAATCTGAAAGTTAAAATTTACCTATCAGGTGACATTGATAATCCTCAATGATACAGGGCTGAAGTAAGTAAAAGAAATCAGATGAAGTTTCACAGTGCAATATAAGATGCTTAGGGAATAACAGCAGAAATTTTGCTGCCAGTTCAGGATTTAGCAATTTAAAGCAACACAGAATTCTTGTCAAAGAGTCCATCAGAGAACAACTATCAGCTACCAGAGCAAAGGTGCTTTGGAAAAAGGGGGAAACGTCCCTGAGAGCACTGGGATAAGTATTTCCCATAGAGAAAGTGTTGAAATCAAGGCCCAGGTTGCTCATGAGTCTTTTCTTCTGTGATGCAGCTGTTTTGTGGTGGGTGCCACATCTGGCAGATAAACTCAGATCTGAGCAGGGTCAGCGAACGGCCTCAAGGAATAAAAGGAGAACTGAGAGCTGCAGTCTGAGGGGTGACTGGAAGTTGTGCTGTTGATTAGTGCCAGGAGATGAAAATGAAGAGGAATTATAGCTGCCATCTATGAATATGTCAGATGATCAACAGTGGGGAAGGAGACAATTTAAGCTAAAGGGCTATTGGCAGAAGTACAAATGGGTATAAATTGCCCATTAATAAATTCTGGCTGAACATGAGAAGGTTCTTAGCTATTACCGTAATCAGGTTCTGGAACTCCTCTTTGAATGGGAACAGCAGGGACAGAAAATAAATAAATGCTTTTGACATGGATCGTGACAGATTAATTAAATACAGCATATGGAAATGCCCCTAAAATATCAGAAACTCGGGTCATGATCCACGGAGTTCCTTCCACTACTATATTCCTCGAGCAATACACGATCTCATGGTAAAACATAATTTTTCATTAAGGTACTAAGATTAATCTTTTTCCTTGTCTTTGGAACATTCCCTAAGGAAAACGTGGGGAGCTTCTTACTGAACTAGCCTTCTAATTGTACTCCATGCATATTCTTATTTCTCTTAAATATTTGTATTCTTGTTGGCAGTTTGGTCTTTCATGAATTTACTTGATCTTATCACCATGTTATTCATTTGGTATTTTGTGATTCAATATTCACACCCTGATGTCTAGACTATTCTTATCACACATATGCTGCAAGCCTTTTCTAGTTCATTTTCTGAGCTTTTGAAGTACAATTCTTTTACAGATTAGACTCTTTAATGTAATCTACCCGAAGTTCTTTGTTTGTTATTATTGATGTTTTATGTGCAATATAAAGCTCCATGGTTTCCTTCTCTGACAAAAAAGGGTAGCTTGATTGATGGAATTCAATTGCTGGGCTGAAATAATACAGCATGTTTTTATCTTACATTTTGTTGGTCATTTTATTAGTTTTGACTATCGTACCATAAAAAAAAAGAAAACCTCCTAAAATGGAATTATCTGTTTCACACAATTTAGCCCATAACAAAAAAAAAAAAAAAAAAAAAAAAAAAAAAAAAAAAAAAAAAAAGGGATGGAAATCAAAGATCAGATTCATAAACTTCAAGACTTCAATCCCAAACATTCTCATGTGGAATCTGCAGGAAAGCCTCCAGCTGCCTTAGCCCCAGAGACCCATTGGGCAGTGCAGGATGTCTGAAAGGGTAACAATAACCCAGAACAACACCTGCAAAACCTGCATCCTGAACTGCCTGTAGCAAGTTAAAGCACTTTGTAAGCCCTGGGTATAACTGCAATCCTTTTCCTTCACAGAGATGCGTCTGAACTGCTGGTAGATAACTCCCATTTGCTTAAACCCCAGAGTGTAAAATCTTTCCCTAAGGCCAGGGTGTTACAGTAACATATCCAGGACATAAGCAGAGAAATGATGCTTGAGAACTGATTTTTCTTCAATAAAATAGTTATTGGATGAAGCCTAGTAACAAATTACTGTATTTTCATCCTTTGCCATTACTATCATCAGGCAACAGGACCACACTCTTATGAGCATCCTCTGAGCAACCCCCCTCCCTTTTTCCTGTGAGTATCAACAAGACAACACCTTGCATAAGACATAGTGACTGGTCCATCCTACTGGGGAATGCTGGATGGGTATGAGGTGTGAATATCCCTATGGCCCCCCTGGGTAGTCCTTGGTCCCACCTTCTAATCAAGTTTTATAAGGACAACACTGTCATGGAAATGCTGAGCACCAGTTTTTGTCACATTAGTTACAATTTATAAGAAAAAGTTGTTGTTTTATCTATACTGATAGAGCCCGACTCCACCAGTAAGAGTCACCACACTGGGAAATCTTGGTCCATGACACCAAGTGATGCAGAAAGTTTTTCTTGAAATATGAAGGGTCTTGAAATATTCAGACTTCTGAAAAAGTTGGCACATAGATGGGACACCACAAATTATGACTACTGTAACTCAGCCCTTTCCCAGATCTTTCTACACACCACAGACTATGTGCTGGCAATCAGTTGAACAACTTAATGAATTATTTTAAGTAGATATTAACATATATTTGTCTACTTTATGATTACAGGAAAATTACATATCTTGTATAATGTACTTGGCAGCTTGCTCAAAACCAGAAGTGTTTAAATGTGATTATTTTTCAGTGAAAATGGACACGTTTTGCTGAGTAAGTTCTGGTTGGATGTGATTAACAAGTTTTTTTTTTAAATACATTTTTTCTTTCCTGCTGGCTTTTCTTTTGTTTTGCTCTTTTTTTCTTCCTGCAACCTAATAAATTCAGCTGGAAGATGCAATGTTGCAGGAAGAATAAAGGTTAAATAAGCAAATGAAATCTTCCAAACCTACACCCCAGTCAACACTCCTTTCCAGATGTGAGTATACCCATCTCCAAAATATTTGCTAACAGTATCTCCCTACCATGTTCATGGATAAATTTATTTTTCAAGGTTGTACTATTGAAATGTCTTCCTGCCTAAATCTTGACCTACAATATTTGGCTGAGCTTCAAAACAATTTGTTTTATGTGGTGTTCTTCAGACATAGCATCACAAAACACTTGAACAGATGAGCTCAGGAGGTAGCAGGCATGTAGTAAAATATTAGTTTCACTAGTGCAAATGTCTCATTATTTTGACCTTTTGCTGTTTTAGTTATACCTCAGCTGCCACACACAAGCAAAAGCATAAGCCAAAGAGAAGCTGAGAATTTAAAGAGGGTTTAATGATTTCATGGCTAAAGAGAAGAGAGTCATTAATCTGGTTATTAATCTGGATGCAGGATCCAGATTCAAAAGAACAGATAACCTTCATGGCAGAAGAGCACACAGGCTTGTTGAAATTTAAACAAATCATTTCACAGTTTTAGGTGTTCTCACAGTATTACACACTTACTGATGCAGGTCCACTGAGTTACAGAGAATCAACATTAAATTAAGTGTGTCTAATGAGATAGGAAGCCTGAAAATGTTCACTAACCATCCAGAAGTGAAAACACTGATTAAGTTTGTGAATGTTTGACAAAGACTGGCTAAATGGATAAACTATAGAGAAGAATGGGCAGTTAATGACAGACCTGGGCTCCTTAGTAGTCTGGACCTAAGTATATAAAACGCTCACGGATTTCTCAGCCTTAGAAACCAACTGCACCTCAGTGCCTGAGGAATGTTTGGAGAGAAAAAGGAGGTGATGAATTTTAGGCAGCTTTTCAAGGGGAGTTCAGAAAAGATCTGGAGCCTCCATCCTTGCTGATATTCAAAGCTCAACATGGGCATGGTTGTGGGAAACCTGAACTTGCTTTCAGCAGAAAGCTCATCAGTTAGATGGCCTCCAGAGGTCCCCCCCAGCCTCATGGAATCTGTGGTTCCTACAGACTCTCCCTTTGGTGCTAAGACCTCCTACCAGCATTTCACCCTGCAGCAGCCTGAAACACACAACAAGGGGCACAATTAAATACCATCTGCAGAGGGAGGGTGGCAATGGGAAGAGAATAAAGTCAAGATGGAGGGCTGGGGTAGAGTTTTCTCTTCCTCTCCCTTCTTCAGGCAAGAAGGGAAGGCAGATTGGGCAGTGTTTGCTCCCTTGAACATTTGGAAGCTGCTGTCTTCTCCTTCCATGTCTCTTCTAAGTTGCTTCCAGCAGTGACAGCTGCACAGAGCTGTCAAGGCACAGGAGGATGCTCATCCTTGCACAGTAAATCTCCATTTCTTCAGGCAAAGCATACAGCATGGCTCTTTTGAGCCTTTTGCACTAGTCAGCTATCTACTTAGGCAATAAATAGAGTCAGCTCTCGTATCTTAATTTGACAAAAAGCAAAGTCAGAGTAGGGAATTTGATATGCATGCTATAGATACCCAGTGATGGAATAAAGGGATTTAAATTTCATAATCGACACTCAAATGTAAACTCCCACATCAGGCTGTTCTGTGCTATTGTACATAGGCTGTTGTAACACTCTGTACCTTTAATTTTTGGATATAAAAAGCAGCAAGAAGTTGTGGAGGAGAATTAGCACCCTGCCAGGACTAATATGGCACACTCAGCCCTTGCATTGGTTATTTTTTAAAACCGAAAGCACTGGAAGGTTTGGGCATCATAATGGGCTAAGTGCTCCTCATGTGCTTTGGGGGGAGGCCAACCTAATTAAATTACAGAAACTTCTGTCTGAAAAAAGTAAAGTTATACATTTTAGAAGAGATAATTCATAAGCTTTCTGTCTGATGAAATAGTATCTTCCACTTCAGCTTCTCAAATACCACTTACTTTGACTATCGAGTATTTCCATGACCTTGTTCCCTCTCATATTTATACACTCAGCCTTATTTCACATTCTGCTGATGATACTTTTTAATGTGCTCCAACATACCCCAGCTCTATCTTTTCAGCATTCATTTCTCAATAATGCTTTGTCCTTTTGGCTTTGTTTTGTTTGTAAAAATATATTTGAACACTCACAGATCCCTCACACGTCAGGAAGTTCAAACATCTACGGAATGCATTTTAAGAAATCATCTCAGAAGTAATACTTTTAAGTAGGTTTGTAAATCAGCAACCTCCAACTAAAAACTACTGAGTGACTCTCACAGTGCCCTGGAATTAATTAATAATGGAAGCCCCACAGGGTTCTATTGTACCAGGCACCCACTACATAATTACTGTAAGTTCACCAGTGATTGACACTCCTCTAACAAGGACTTCTAAGTGGAAGAAGTGTGAATTTTCCTCTAGTTTTATGTTTTCCTCCTCTATTTAATGGAAAGCCAGCTCACAATATGGCATCAACACTGTTTAATGGCTTGCCTAAAATGCCTCTTGTAGGTGACTAAAAATCTGATTTCCTCATACAGATCTCTCTTAAAAACAATTGTTGAAGTCCAACTACATTAAGGAACACGAAGTTCATATGAATTTGTTGTACAGCATCATTTAACACAGGAACTAAGAAAAATCTCCTTTGTTATAACATACAAAAAGTTATACTTTTGTATAGTACCAAAGTCATACTACCTGTTAAGGCTTCTTATAGTCAGAAAGCAGTTCTGATGAGAATTTCCTTATGTTTTAAATATTATTTACTGAGAAGCCATGGAATAGAATGAAAATCCTAAAACCTTCTAACATCTTATCAATGAAGACTCATGATTGACACCATTGTTGCCAAATTCACATCTGCTGCCTTTTTATACTAATCAGAGTTTATAAAACAGCAGAATATTGCTCTGAGGGTTTTTAACTGGTGTTTTAATTGCTCTGAAATTAGAGGTGCCCATCCACACCAGTAACCTTTGTGAACCCAAACCACCATCACCTCCACATCTCAGAAAGACCTCTGGGGTAGCTCTGAACTGCTCCATCTAAAGAGCAGCACTTGCACTGCTCCAAGGATGATTTAGATCCAAGGGAAAACACCAGAAAGCAGGATCCCTCTCCCAAACTCACATAGCAGCAACTGATAAAACCTCACTTCAGCTGCTAATCTCCTTTGTGCCTCCAGCAGACTCAGCCTGGCAGTTGTAATGTCACATTCCCTTTACATGGAACACCAAGATGTCTTGGTCCTACTCGTGGAATGGCACTTTGGAGAGATAAAAGACAACCTAAGGCTCTGCCTTTGTTCTGTGGCCTCACAGAGCTGTAGATATAATGGTGCACTGGAGGTGGGAAGGGTTTTGGAGTTTTAGAACACCCCAGAAAGGAAAAAAAACTATTTTTTTTTTCTTCTCCTGATGTTGGAGGAAGAAGTAAAAGCTAGCATCTCTATTTACTGTGTTCAGTTCTCACTTATGTGGAAAAACGTAATTAAATCATTTTGGAATCATAAAAGACACCTATAATAGCTTTTTCCAACGTCCAATTTCATGCCTCTTCATGGAAGCAGTACTTCAGAAATTGCTTCTCTTCATGAATACGACTTCACTTGACAGATAAAATCCTCAAAAAAACTGCCAGGCAGAAAGCTCAGGCTCACAAGGCAGTGCCATCCTGGAAGCTGAGCCAAGGAATTGGACTCAATTACACAAAGGAATTGAATAACAGATCCCAGAGAACCCAACGCTTCATTCAGCAACTGAACTCTTTTTACATGCACAACTAAATGCAGTGGAGGATAAGAGAAAGGACCTTAGAAAGAAATTTTTAAAAGGTAGCAAGGAAAAATTACACTGGAGAAACAAAATTTTCATTTTTTTTTTTCCCTAGCAGACAGACATATGTACTTCTGAATGGTGGCAGGGGAAGAAATAAACGAAGCCCTTTTTCACAAGCATAATTTACAGTATCTGCCAGCTAAAGAGATATGTTCAAAATGTTCAAATTTCAAAAAATGCTCAAATTTTTCCCTTCAGCAAGCAGGGCTGGATTCAAAGTTGGCTTCTGGGGTGTTTGCCCCATTGGAGGTGCAGAATTCACAACAAATTGGACCTAGAGTTGGGTAACTCTCAGCCTCACAATTGCCAATGCTCAAACTCCTGTTGCAAGTGGTTTTCTTAACAGCTCATTTATGGGAGTGTCAGAAATCTGAGTCTTGCCTCACACGTGGCAGAAACATGGGTGTTCAGAGAAGGCAGAAACCACAAACCTTTGAATCCCAAAGCCTAGAAAATCATTGTGATTCCAACCTCCTCTCCTGCTGGCTGGGAGGAGATGCACAATTGTCTGGTTGTTGTTTCATTGCCACCTCACCTTGCACCTTGCACCCAGCCAGTAACTTCTCTGGAAGAAATAAATCTATTTTGATCACCAGCTGAAAACATGAAATCTGCAATAAAACTCTAAAGCACAGTAACATTTCTTGTCATTTTACCACGACCCATCTTTCCTCATTGCTTTTCTTATATTTTACCCAATTAATGAGACTTTAGCCTTTGGCAATGTGCAATTGATTCAGTGTGGCTAAGTCTGAAAGAAACAGAAGCACAAGAATTGCTTTTCATTCATTGCTTCATGTAGTTGCAAGTCAGTGCTGACCTACCAAGAGTAGCAGCTCCCTGGCTCAATACTCTACAGCATTATTGCCCATATATTGTCACAAGTACAAAAATACATAAGAAAGCTTAATTTTTACTGGATATTTTCCTTAGGACAACAACATTTGCTATTTTTCATTGTGAGTTCCCTAGCTGTAGCTTTTTCACTACTTTTTTTTTTCAAAGCACTCTTTTTTTCAAAGCTTCTTGAGCCTGAAATAAAATCCTTCTGTTAGCTCATCCCATAAATCAAATAACTGATAAGCAGCACACTCCAGTGAGGAATATCTTCAGCCATGAATAGTTTCTATCCTTAGGTAACAGTTTTATTTGTGGGCACCTTTGCATGTATGGGAAAATGAAAATCCAAGAGAGAAGATGCAGAAATCCTTGGCATTTTCACAGGAGATGTCATTGTCACACTTTATGAGTGGGAATAGTGTAAATAACTGTCAGCCTCATATCTTACCCTTTTAGCTTCATGTTCTAGGCCAGAAAAGGTTTATAAATAAGTTAATAAAAAATTATGTAAAAATTCTCAGTACCTATTTGAGAATGCCAGAGCCTGAGCTTATTAGAGGCCCAGCTGCAAAGGGTAACTCCAAAAATCAGTGAGCCAGGCGATGTGCTCTAGAGGTTAAACTCTACTACAAAGATCAGCCCTATTTCTAGCTATTGAGAATAAATAAGGAATGGCCATGGTATTTGCACAAGGGCTTCATGTATTATTTCAACATTTGGTTATTACATTCTGGTATACCAGAAGGTAACCTGGATCTTCTTTGGCTTCTGGAAGGAGAAAAAAGGAAAAGGGAGGAAAAATGCCTATTTTTTTTTTCATCTCCAGTTTCCTCTTCCAAAGCTTCTAAGGGAACAGCACAAGTGTGCCAAAGGCTTGGCTTTAGACAATGAAAATTGTACAGGTCTGGTGGAGATCCTTGTTGCTTCTCTCAAACTCAGTATATTTTATATATTGGACATATTCTCTCCACAAAGTGTAACAAAATTTTAGTTCCTCTCAGTGTAGATTTTCATTTTGTTTCCAAGTAGGAACACAGAAGGTGGATGTAACTATAATTGCTCTTGGCTCATTCCAAGTTTGGCAGAGATCCTACCTGTTTTCTCATTAAAGAACTATTATGTTACAGCTATACAGGACTCAGTAAGCAGAGCCACCTACATCCAAGTTAGGAAGTTAATAAATAAAAGCATTGCCTTACTTTATTTTTGTAGCTTTTTTCTTTTTTGTTTTTTTTTGTTGTTGTTTTTCAATGAATTTTTGCAAGATTAGGTTATTCTAAAATACCTAAATTCTTAGAAATAAAATTATTCAGTATAAAAGTCTCATATTAACATCACTGCACTATTATTATATTGTTAAAAGACAGGTAATGAAAATTAATACATCTTAATTATATTCCATATATAAAATACATAATAAATATTGCAAAAAAGCATTAAGAGTATTTTTATGAGACCTAAGTTACAGGGTTCTCCTATCAAAAGTGACACATCAGAAGGTAAGTACTTTATCATCTGGAAAAATGAAGGATAGATTCTTTTATTTCTCTGTAAAAGCTTCTTCCAGGAGACTGTTTCAAGCATGCTGTAAATTTTGCATGCCATAAGGAGAAATATGTTAAATGCAGAGTATTATTGTAACCTGGAGCAATTAAATATGCATCTGAAATTGGACAAAATGTTTCATTAATCATTTACTTTCTGCAGACTTCCCCAGACTGAAGAAAAAGAAGCAAACCCTTCTCCTGAACCATGTTTGCTTGCTGGTAGGTCATTAGCCATGAGGTCAAAGAAATCTATAGCAGCTTTTATCACCAGCAGGAGTAACAAAAATCTTTTAGTGGAAGAGGTCTCTAAAGGTAGGAAGCCTTTTACAACTCTGGAATATCCCTAGTTAGGATTAGATGTCCTTTTTGCTTGACTTAGTAGTGGAATTTCTTAGAGGACACTCAGACTTCACACATTTTCTCCACAGAGATAAGTACTCCCTTAATTTTTAAAAAAAATGATGATGGCAAGAGTTTGGATGGCAAATACAAGAAATTCAGTTATAAAGTACCTTTTTTTTTCTTGAAAAATAATATTTAAAAAAAATAAAAGGATGGAAGACCATTTCTGCTGGACATGTGCCTGCAAAATTATGCTGTTTCCATGTTAGTGACTGCTATCTCCTTCTGCAAGCATGGGGAGAGACGTGCACAAGTGTATTTATAAATAATCAGTGACACAAACTTGCTACATTATACATGGCTCTTAATTCTCTTCATGCTACTCCTTATTACCAAGCCTAGTGGAAAAGCTTACATAAGCTGAGTACTGAGCCTTTATTTATTTAGTGACTTTCAATAAAAGTCATTAAGTACATGAATTTCAGTACAATCTGTATACTAGAAACCCCCGAGTAGATGATTACTTTGAAAATAAAAAGGCAATTAAAGAGGGGAGGATTTAAAATAGTTGCAGACTAATTCAATTTTTCATGAAGAAAACAGGCATTGAAAATTAAATTGGGAAAGCATTTTCAGCAGCAGCTAAATTTAAGGGTTCACATCCACTTTTTATAAAAAAATAATCCTGTTTAAATTTAGAAGATGACTTCCTTTATTTTGTAATGCCTATCAGCACAAAACGATCATTTTTTTTTCTATACCAAAGTGCTGGGATACCTTTATATGATAGTATAACATGTTGGTCAGTCCTTAATTGCTGCCAGGTAACTCAAAGGGATGGTTTATGTCAAAGCAGCATTTCTGAGCTTCTCTTCCATCTGAGCCAAGAAGCCCAAGTCACAGACAACTGGTGGGTGCTGGACCAGGAGCTCAACGTGAGCCATCAGTGGCTGCCAGAAACCAACCTGGTCCTGGGCTGCATCCAGAAAAGCACAGACAGAGACTCAGGGGAGGGGATTCTCCACCTCTGCTCTTGTGAGACCCCACCTGGAGCTCTGTGTCCAATTCTGGAGTCCCCAGAACAAGAAATCCATGGAGCTCCTGGAATGTGTCCAGAGAAAAGCCACAGAAATGCTCAGAGGGCTCTGGAGCAGCTCCCTGGGAAGCCAGGCTGAGGGGTTGGGGTTGTTCAGCCTGGGGAAGAGGAGGCTCTGAGGAGACCTTAGAGCAACCTTCCAGTATCTGAAGGGGCTACAGGAAAGCTGGGGGAGGGCTTTGGACATGGGGGTGTAGTGAAAGGACAAAGGGAAATGGTTTCAAACTTGAAGAGGGGAGATTGAGGTTGGACATTAGGAAGAAATTCTTTAATTTGAGGGTAGTGAGACCCTGGCACAGGTTGCTCAGGGAAGCTGTGGCTGCCCCATCCCTGGAAGTGTCCAAGGCCAGGTTGGATGGGGCTTGGAGCATCTTGGATGGTGGGAAGTGTCCCTGCCCATGCAGGGAGGTTGGAACTGGATGAGCTTCAGTTTCTTTTGGAGAAGGGTCGAATTTTCCTTCATCTAAATAATGGCAGCTACTGATGACATAACTGTAACTGACTTATTGTGGCTTGATTATAACCGTATATTTATATCACATTATATTAAAAAAAATTGTATAATGTATATAATACGTTATAAATTATTTATCACATTAGATATTGTACTGACCTTCTAATTTTTAGTAATTTTTAGCTGCAGCTGCCAGCAGGAATTGACTTGATGGGAACTATCACCATAGCTCAGGAAAACATTTAATTTGTGCATTGAAATTTGAGTTTAAGTGATTAATTGAGCTGCCATCCCTACAAACACACAAAAAAAGAATAAGGTCTGCTGAAGCAGAAAAACAAAATGCTGGTTTTTCAGTGTTACCCTTTTTCAGCCCCATCCATTTGCAATGATGTGTGGGTTGAACATATCCTGACATTCCTGTCTAGGGAAGTTTTTTTAGTTTTGCTTCCAGGTTTCTGAGTCTAGTCCTTGCATGGAGCAAGAGCTTCACTGTTTTTAGTATCTCCCAAATTTTTCATTTTGCTGCATGTTCTCCACTTTATCTTTCCTCTCTAGAAACATTCTCTACTTCCCCCAGACTGTTTAACTGAGCCCAATATACAGAATAAAGGAAACCAGAAGCAAAAGACTTTTCTTGTCAACTACCTCTAGCAGACAGTCTCTCCAACTGAAAAGAATAACATCTGATATATATCATGAATGTGAAAAAAAATTCCCACTTCAAAGAAGATGTATTTCAGAAGGCCAAAAGGTATTGTTCTGCAGCACTTTTCCTTTCTCATCCCTGATAATGAGGTTGTAAGGCAAGTCAGAACAGATCGTTCACTATTGAAAGTGCCTCACTGCTAAGTGACTACAGCTGAACAATTTGTTGAAGTTATTTAATATACATTAAGTCTGTGCTGCATTTTTATTTGCTTGGCTTATTCTTTAGGGAATTTTCTCACCTCTAACTGTACCTGCTGCCCTCTCAAGGAGGTCAGCACCAACCACCATCTGAAGCATTGCACATGCACAGAGTTGTCATGAACTAATCACATTTTTTTCTCTATATAAATGACAAGAGCATTCAGAGCAATGAGGGGGCAGTAACTACCACCTCCTGCAGCAGCTCTCTCACAGTCCTTCTGTACATCCCTCCATAACTCCAACCAAACTGGGAAGGAAAAGGCAGCTCCAGCAGCCTCCAGCAATTAAATTAAAGTCCCTAAGAAGTTGTGGTGATGTCTATGGTGTAGCCCTATTTATTGTGTGTGGTTTTCTTTTGATATGAGAAAATTCATTTTCTGGAAGGCAACAAAAATTTGATGGTTTCCTGCCCCAGTTCTGGTGTTGTTTTCTCAGCTTTGTCATATTCTCTTCCCTAAACTTCTCCTTCCTTCCTGGTTTATCCCCACAGTTACATACAGACACATGCAAGGATTCCAGGCATATTCCATTTTCAGAAACATTCAATAGGAACCAACCAAGACCAGACAAACATCAGGAGAACACAAAATGAATTTGCATGAAGGAGTTAGCAACAGTTGCTTGGTTGTTTGAGGTTTTTTTTGGAACAATACTTAAAATATCAGGGAAAAGATGCTCCATCTGTGTACACCATAAAGCTCCACTCTTAACAACCTCACTTACAAAATTATGCCATTTACTTAGTCCTATGCTACACTACTCAGTGTAACTTAAAAACTACAGTACAACATATGGTGTGGTTGTACTGTGTGAAAACATCAGTTTAATTATGTGAACATTTGAATATGCATTAATTCATCCATACATATTTAACACACACTGTTTCAGAATTCCTTTCCAAGCCTTAGTGCAAAGTCAGCCTTACATTTGCTGGATGTAACCTGCAATGTCCACTGAAAACCTGTGCCAGAGCATGAAGCAAACAAGTAGACAGAGTGCATCCCATCAGTCATAACCAGTTTCAAGTTATGTCCTTTAAGAGGCTGATGAATGGACATTATTATAAAGATGTCCATAAGACAGGTCTATCAGAGGGGCTCTGAATAAAATAAAGACTTTAAGTACCATTAAAATTAATGAATTAGGTCAAGCCAGGTACTTCATCACCTGACTGAATTGGAATCCAATCTGAGGCATCCTTTAAAAAAGATACATTCAAATGAGGTGGTGTTCACAGGGAAGTTCACTGCAATGATAATCATAATTTAAATGAGAAAACGCCTGCACAGTTTTCAACAAAGACTGACAGGGATTCTGTGAAAAAGCAGCATGGTAAGCAAAAGCAAAAGGAAATTTCCACAAATTAGTTTGACCTTGATGAAAGGAACATATTTTTATCAATCCAACTTAACAAATATTGACTTCAGGCATTAACCAAAGACATACATAAACATTCAGATTGTTAAAACAGTTGTCAAGTTCATTTTGCTTCTGAAATCACAGTTTGCTGATAAAGATGTAGCTGAACTTTAACCTCCTTTGAAAAAACTCTATTCCCTCATAAAACAAGATTTGGATGGATCAGTCTTCTCTGCCTATCAACTGCTAAAAAAAAGATGTGTGGCAGGGGCAGGCAGAAATCTACAGCCAAAGTGCTGGCTGGGATAGGAATACAAATGAAATGTGGTGTAATTAGAACCACATCAGACCCCATGTCCCCACATTCCTCTTCCAGCAACACCAGCCTGGAGGCTGGGGAAGAACAGCAAGGGCATCACTTTTGCTTGGGACTACCATTAATCACAGAGGTTTTATTTCCTCTGGAAGGCTTGTAGGAAGCAAACTTCTGGGTTACAAGTCCCCAAAGAGAGACCTTTACTAAGAAAAGAGTAATGCACCATAGCTGTTTAATTTTTAAAAAAATTAAAGATGAAGAGACATTTTAATGCAACTCTCCATTTTTAGTGGACTACTGACCCTTACCCAAGGGGAAGGATAGCAGTTTGTGTGAAATGGTGCTGTCTTCTCTCAAGTCACTCCACCAGCAGCTAAATGAGGAACCAACCACCACTTTGAGAAAACCAAGATCCCCAAAACACTTGCTGAGCAAACATTCCTGCTTGCACTCCCAGAGGAGGTACAAGCAATGCTGGAGGAAAAGGCCCTGCAAGAAAGGCTCCCTGATCTTAAGCTGTTGAACTTCTCTCTCCTCCAAGATCAAAACCTTTTCTGAACTGTCAGATTCTCTCAGAGATGAGAAGAGCAGGGACCATGGCAGCAGTCAGGCGTCAGCCAAGGATTTTCAAACACTCAGTAAGGGGAGCAGGAGATGGGGTTTGAGGAGTACACAAAGGCTTTGCTCTGTACCACACTATTCAGACATCTATTTTGTGTCCTATCCCAGCCTTCACTGAAGAAACACCTTGAGGCATTTCATGACTATGTTGACATTTCAATTATGCTGCATTTAAATAGATTTGGTTGTGCTGAGTCTTACTTCTTGCTGAAAGACTTCCCATTCTAAATATAGGTCCAAAGAGTTATTTACTAAGTCAAATCCTGACAGGGAACACATCAAGGAAGCAGCGAAGCAGAAAGTCACAGTATTTGCCTCCTCTTTTTAAAAAAAATTCTTTGTGCCTTTCCACCTTATTTCGTCTGGTCCATGACTGGTAGCTGTACACAGAGAGCACTGCAATACAGAAGCAGAGCTCTGTAAGGAAGCCTCAAAATGGGTCCAGCATGAGAAAAAGGCAAAAGAAGGTTTCTTTTCTCTGCAGCCTCCTAGAACTGGCTGTAAAACAAGCTGGAGATCAGCCTGCCCACTGGTCTGGCCAAAAAGGGTGCAGGCCAACCTGAGAAATCCGTGAGCAGCCTAGAAATGAATGGCTGTAAGTAACCCAGGGAGCCTCTCAACAAACCAAGTCCACCAACACTTTGTCCTCAAAAGTCCTCCAAGTTTATAGGAAGCAACAGTAGCAAAGAACTGGAAGATAAAAATTGCTTCCATAGTTTAGCAGCCTCTCTTTAATGACTGACTTCTTGACAAGCCATGAAAATGTCAAAGCCTTTGTGTGTAGGGTTTGCAGAGCTCTGCTGAAGAGTTCATACCCAGCAAGCCCTTAGGAACAGGTAGGTTCCTAAACCTTGTACACAGTTTCATCTTCCTTGAAAGAAGGAAAACTAAGAGTCAGTTAAGTTTCACAAATATCTCCTTTTCTCCCTATTCATGGCTAAAGAAAGTGAAAGGTGGCTAATTCTAAACTCTCTGGATATAAAGGATTACAATAACGTTTTTCTAGCTCAGACTGTGCATCTCTGTTGCTTAAGCTGTTCTGTAAGTGCCAAATGTTATAGAGCCTGGATATTTTCCTACATGTATATTTAAGGTTTCGAAGTAATGGCTGTTTAACCAAAAAAAAAAGTTATGGCTTTGAATGCTGTTGAAAAATATACCATATTTTGGCAGAGTTTTACTGAAAATGTTTTATGGGCAAGAAGCAAATAAGTGTGCAAAGCTATTCAGCAATATATACTACTCCCTTTTTAATACACCTAGAAATGTTTGAGGGAATGTGAAGGTGATCTCTTGAGAATATATGCAATACCCACTGTTACCCTTACAATCTCCTGCTGAAACATCATTGCCAAAAATAGCCCTCTAAAGGTGACACTTCTTTGAAAGATGTCACAACTTGCAGCAAGAGCCACCTGAGTATATAAGCCATATTTACAGTGCTACAACAAAATAGACATTTATGTAATGCATTCCTTTTCCTATCTGACATCCCTTTTCCTATTTTACACAAAAGCTTTTTTTTTTTTTTCATTTGGGGAATAATTTTAAGTACATGCAGTTAGGCATGTGGACTCCTTGAAAAAGCTCTTTTATTATGGGGATGTGAAATACTTCTACAAAACAGTGGCTGAGATCCAGAACACTAACCTAGAAATCAAAATGAGCAAGAGACCACTGTTGTACAACAATCTGGTATTCCATAAGAGAAACAAAAAAAAAGGCAAAGGAAGGAAATATTCCAACCAAAGATAGAATTTATTAAAAGAAGCAAAAATACAACCACTTCCCACACAGCCTTGTCAGAGGTAGGTAGCAAACAGATATTAGCACATCTCCTCATGCACAGCCTTTCACCTGTACACTGTAAAGGCCATTTCCATGTATCCCTATGCACATATGTCTTTGGGTGATGAGTGCAGAAGTGATTTCTCACCAGCTGCCTGCCTTCCCTTGAACCATCCATGTGCTGACTGAAAAAGAGAAGGCAGTGAAAGCAGACTAGGAGAAATCCTCTTGAAAATTCCCTGATGGCTCTGCTCAGCCTGGGCTGGTTATTTTGGCACATGCAAGACTCCTCTCTAATGCAGCTCATACAGCTGGGACAGATCCCTGCCTCTGAGACTTTCTTCTAGCCCAGGAACACAAATATCAGCATATTACTGAGTTAATCTTAAGCCAGTTCATAAACATTTTCTTAAAGTCTAAACCACATCACAAGACTTGACACCAGTATCTCCTGAAAACATGTTTTTTCCATACAGAGACTATTTATTGCTGCAATGATTTGCACATTTCTCAGCGTAGCTGAAGATCCAGAGATGAATCAGATTTTGGACTATCATATCTGCATTATCAGTAACAAAAATCCTGTGGAATATATGAATAAAATACTAATAATTACATTCAGGTAACATAAAAGTTGGTGTGCTACCTAGAGGGGATGCTGATTTCAGGCTGTATCAATTGTATTAAGTAGTTTCTTCTGTTTTATATTATATTTTGCTTCCTTTTGCTCTACTTGTCTCTGCAGTAGGTGATTCAGCTGCAGGATGTTAGCTATTGGTATAAGAAATATCCCCACAGTTTTATTATAATGCTTCAGACTCAGTTCACATACACAACCATTACTATAAAACATGGGGAGCAAACCAACCCTGAATTGTTAAATTAATAAGAAAGGAGTTGTGTAAATTAAATAGTATCAGCAAATCCTGCCCCCTACACTTTTTGCAGTGAAAGAAATACAACTTTTTAACAGCCTGGTTTTAATACAACCATCGAAAACTTGCATTTTTAAAAGAAGCTTGGAGAAAATACTGAAGAAACAGAAATTCTAGCTTTCCTTCAAACACAATATTCTACATTAATAAAACACAACTATTATCCTCCTAGAAGTCCCCCAAATAGAAAGTTCTTTTCTTTTCTTTTTTTTTTTTTTTCTCTTAGACAATGGGAACATTCATTAAAAACATCAAATCTAGCAGGGTTTTTGTTCTACATTGATTTAAGTGACACTAACCATTTTTTACCTTTTGCTAAAATTGTAAATTATTTCACAGCCTGAGTTGACTCTGATGTTAAAGTTGATTAAAATTAGATAGAATCAAGATCTTTGGTTTTTGGCATGCTTGGTATAAAAATGAGATGTATGAATTGTTCCAAGGGGTCCCAAGCATCATAGTGGTGGCAGGAGAAACATCTCACTGAGTGAGCAAATCAACTTCTCTTCATACTCTGCTGATAAGCCACATTATTAGAATTATGTCTGTTCAATGTGAGGCTGGATTGAGACAATTTATTTGCTTTAAATGCCTGGGGATGTGATGTTAACTACTCCCCAAAATATATATAAGTACAGACTATCACTTCCTCTTTATCCGTTTACTCAAGACTAGGTAAAGAGGATGTAAGATTTAGGCTCTGGCCATTTCCAGTGAAGAGGCAGTGAATTCCTACCATGCTCCTCTCTTGGTAGAGCTCTTTGTGTCTCTAATAAGGGCAGGAAGCTGCATGACAGCTGCACAGGCTCAACAGCTGGGATTGGGAAGAATTCCACCCCCTACTATTGGTTAGTGTGCTGTTCTGACCCTCCAGGTTTAAAAGAGAAGAAACCTTGGTTGACCTCTAGGATTCACTCTAATATACTTAAATTACCTATCCTCATAATAACAGTGTCTCCTTGGATTAAGGTTCAAGTGGAAAACAAAGTTAATTTCCTTGGGAGAATGAGACACGGTATCAAACAGAGCTCTGCCCACATTCAGACCTCATCTATAAAGGCAAAACCAGATCTTTATTTCAATTCAAATGAGAACAAAACTGGGTTTAAACTATGATGTAAAGACTCCTAACAAGACTCCCAATTAAAAGAATACCAGCAAAATCCAGCAATGCACCAACCAGTAAGAAATCTAATTGTTCTGCAGACCCTGACTGCCTACCAGGCTTAACTATCAGAAAAATACAACTACGTCCAAAACTATTTCCAAAAATTCGTATGGAGAACTTTGAAGAGATCAGTATTATTTTTACTGACTTTTTACAATGTATAATGCTCTCTGAAGTGCCTTTATTACTTCATTCAGAGTTTTAATAAATTGAGAAACCATCCAGGATCAGAGATTCGCTTTCTTTCAAGCAGTATCTCCAAAAAACCTTCCAACGTTCAGAAGTTCAAACCAAATGCTGACTATCACAGTGTGCTCTTCCTGACCTGAATATTTCAAATTCAGAGGTTCCTAATGAAAATCTCCCATCAAACACTTTTTTTTTTATTGACAATGGTCTGCTCATCAGAACAAAGAGAGCTACACCTTGAGAATAAGAAATGCAGATCCGCCACCCTCCATATTTCATTGCCTACAAAAGTTCTCTGACTTCATGCTTTCTCCATTTAAGAAATAATATAAAAAATAAAAAAAAGACAGAGAAAGCTGTGCCATTAAAATCATACAAGAATCAAGACTGCACTAAGAGCCCATTATTGCTGCTAATGAGGCTGATACCGCTGCGTCAAGTTGCTCTTTTGCTACTGCTGCTTCACAATTGAAGCAGTTTGCTGAACTCGGATCTGCCTTGTCAAACACCAAGAAAGCAGCACATGAAGGTCACAAAGTGTAGCATTAGGCACATTGGTAAGTCAGAAAATGAAAGTTTGTTTGGAAAATACCAAGTATGCAAAATAGCCGCTGTTTTCGTTAGCAGGGTTTATCTTGAGCGTAGAAGACTGCTACTATTAAAAAAAAAAATAAATCTAGGTAAGTGCAGCTGCAGTGTCTGACAGCTTCCTACAGCCATTGCAATATACCAGGAGATGACTTAGAGGAGCTTTCAGAGCAAATTGTCACCTCTTTCTGTGAGCAACCTGAGATATGGCACACAGACACACATCCCCATCCACGCCATCTCTGCCGCCTCCAACTCCGCCTAAAATCGTGCACTTTAAAATATGACAATCATAACTTCACATTTTCAGCTGGTACCATTTGTTACAGGGTGGTTGTCTGCTCTGTATTTCATTCTACGAATGAAAAATTTATGGACCCTCCTGAAAACGTTTCTGAAAAATTCAAGAAACTCACTATCAGCCTTCTGTATAAAGCAGCTCACATAAAAAATTTCTTTTTAGTGGCTCATGAGCTCTGTGTTAGGAAGCAGGAATCCCAGGAACAGCAAATGGCTGATTTAACTCATAAATAGCATGCACAAAGTTAACCAAAGGAGGCAAAACCAGGTGGGAAAGACTATACTGAACTCAATATTTCTGTTTTCATTGGAAGAGTAAGAAAGGAGGCAAAAGAGTCTTAGTATTGATGTCAGGCTGGTCAATGGACTAATAGAATGGACTGCTGGATGATTTAGGCTACCAAAATATGGCTATTTATACCCAAAACACGAATCAAAACTAGAAGGAAAAATCCAGAAGTGTATGATACTGTTGACTCACAGGCAATCACTTCACCTTTGGTTGTATTTTCCACAATTACACAGGCATGTGCTGTGAATACAGATAAGCCAGAATTTATTAGTATTTATTATATCCATCTCTAACTGATTTAAGTTTAGAAGAAAGTATTTAATTTCATTGTTAAAAGATGGTGACAGCAAATATAAAAGGTGGAGAGTGACAAAAACTAGTGGAAAAGCAACTGAAAACTAGAAAAACATGAGCAGTAGAACACCAAAAATCCCACAGTAAGAGACCAGGGAAGCTGGCAATTACAGCTGAAAAATAAAAAGCTAATGTGTTTTCATGATCTCCCATGTCTTACAAGAATGACTGCATTCCCAGATAAAATAATGATTATTTTTTTATTTATTTATTTAAGAAGAAAGCCCTTCAAGAAGATAAGCTGCCATTTACTTCTTTAGATTTTTAAAAGAGCGAAGGCGACCTGATTGAAAAATGCTGGTCAGCAACAACAGCTTCATCCCATCTTTTCCTATTTTTTTTTTTTTTTTCCAAAGGAGAGAAATGCTCCCTGACTGAGAAAAGAGTGGGCAGAAAGCATGTTCTCCTAATCATGCTCAGGTAACAGGCCCCAGCTGAGCCCTACCAGGCAACAAGCTTTCTATTTTCTTTCAATGAAAGGGAGGTAGACCTCATTTAGAGAATTTAGAAGTCGGATATTTCATTTTTTCCCTCTCTCCTGAATAGAAAAAGGCTGAAAAATTGGCTAATACTGCAGAAAGTCCTCACAGCCATCTTGATTTTACTGTGCAAACAGAAGGAGAACTCAGTACCTCTTCTGCAGGAAACAAAGGTTTCTTTCCATAAGGTTCCTTTCAAACTGGCCAGTTCTCCTATTCTATAATAAGTAATAATAAACTTGTACTTTGATCTGTTAAAAAAAATTTGATTAGAACAGATTAGAGACAAGATTCAATCTTTATTTTAAATAATAAGATTTATAAAGGAAAAAAAAAAAAAAAAAGCCAGTGGCTTAATCTAGGCTGGTTTCCCTTTACTCTGGCAAGGAATGGCACAGAACACAGATCCTGGAGGAGTTAATTTGGATTTCATAATTTAATGAAGGGAGCCTGTCTGCCAGAGAGGAAATGTGTTGACAAAATCAAATCAGGGACAAGGGGGGATTAGAATTCCTGCCTCTCTATGGGAGTTGGAGTAGCAAAAGGCTATCGTGCAGAATATTAAACCTAAAAGATGCTGATAAAATAGCTCAGCATGCTTAGTGCCTGATGCACAAACACAACAATAATTTCCACACTGAGCACAGAATCAACACAGAGGATTACTTCCAAGTGCCTAACAGAGGGGTTTCAATGTCACCAAGGGAAGTTCTGCCTCAAATCCCATAGTCTCTGTCTCTTGCCAATACTCCTCCCACTCACTTCCCTCTGCAATACTTTTTTTTTTGAGCTCTGAACATCTTCTGCCTTGTCTTCTGCCACCCTGCTCTTCTTCAAGTGCACAACTTCTTCAAGCCTCATCCACCCTGTTGTATCCTGACACACTTCGAGTCCTGTGTCCAGTTCTGGGCCCCTCAGTTCAGGAAGGATATCGAGGTCCTGGAGCAGGTCCAAAGGAGGGCAACTGGGCTGGTGAAGGGATCCAGCACAGATCCGATGAGGAGAGGCTGAGGGAGCTGGGGGTGTTCAGTCTGGAGAAGAGGAGGCTCAGGGGAGACCTCATCACTCTCTACAACTCCCTGAAAGGAGGTTGGAGCCAGGGGGGGGTTGGGCTCTTTTCCCAGACAACTCTCAGCAAGACAAGAGGGCAGGGTCTCAAGTTGTGCCAGGGGAGGTTTAGGTTGGATATTAGGAAGAAATTCTTTCCAAGAGAGGGTGATCAGACATTGGAATGGGCTGCCCAGGGAAGTAGTGGATTCTCCATCCGTGGAGATATTTAAAAAGAGACTGGATGTGGCACTCAGTGCCATGGGCTGGGAACTGCAGAGGGAGTGGATCAAGGGTTGGACTTGATGATCTCTGAGGTCCCTTCCAACCCAGCCAATTCTATGATTCTATGACACACTCACTGAACACTATCAGGACCAGCAGTGCAGTTACATCCTAGGCTGCTCCCTCAAAAACAGAAAGGAGACAAAAATAAAATAAAAATGTCCAGAAGACTTTTTAATTCTAATTAGTTATCCATTTTTTTTCCCTTCCAGTTTTTATCTCCTCTTTCTCCAGCTTTATATTCAGCAATTCTTTGTTTCATAATTTTGACTTCAAGAGTATAATTTTATTTTTCTATTCTTCAGGGCTTGGTAGTTACAAACATAACTTCCAGGTCCTCTTGTTGCTATTACTTTCTATCAATCTCTCCTTGTGGAGTCTTTTTGGCTACCTTATCTTCTGAGTTTTTAAAGAATTTCTGTTATGATTTATACATATATATATTAAAATGAAGCTGCTGTACTTGACAAATCTACAGTTCAGAACATCCCAAAGAAAACTGCATCAAAACCCAACATGTCAAACAAATAAGAGGGATAATTACAGAATTCACCCACTTTTAGTTTTGAACTAAACCAAAAAAGAATTATTGTGGTAAAGAATTCCACAGAAGTGTTACATGAACAGAACACACTTAAGACCATGAAATAACAAAATGAGAAGATAAAAAAGAATCAGAGACTGAGTGGAAAATACCACTGAATATCTCTAAAAAGGAGAGCAAGTAGAGATAACAAACAAGAATGAATGATATCAGACTTAGTGAGATCTTAGACAGAAAGCACACAAAGAGCTGGATGCTCAGAGGCTTCCTGAATTATAGGCTCAGAATAGAAAAAAGTGGTAAGTGGTTTTATGCTCTACTGTGCTATTCAGGATCATGAATTATGTTCTGCTGTCTGCTGTGCACACCCCTTGCCTTTTTTGTAATAAATTTGTGTGGACAGTAATTTTTTTTTTTTCCTCCTCATATCCAGTTTTCATCTATTTCAAAATTGCTTCTCTGTAAATGGTGACACTTTCTAAAATGCACTCCTAAGTCTGCAGGGTACCCAAATGCAGTTCAGTGAGGGTCTCTCTTTCATCTACAGAATGTTAGATATTCCTTCATAGACATTTCTACCTGATTACACAAACTCTTAACTGTAGAATATTTCTGCTTGGTAAAAGCAATGCTTTATATTAAAATTATATGACTGAATTGAAACCCTGAGTCTTTGGTGCTAAATGTTTCTTAAAAATGCATATTGGACGTATATATAATAATTATGTACCCTACACTCCACTGGTATCATAGAATCATAGAATCATAGAATTGGCTGGGTTGGAAGGGACCTCAGAGATCATCAAGTCCAACCCTTGAACCACCATTGCGGTTGCTAGACCATGGCACTGAGTGCCACATCCAGTCTCTTTTTAAATATCTCCAGGGATGGAGAATCCACTACTTCCCTGGGCAGCCCATTCCAATGCCTGATCACCCTCTCCAGAAAGAAATTCTTTCTAATGTCCAACCTAAACCTCCCCTGGCACAACTTAAGACCATGCCCTCTTGTCTTGTTGAAAGTTGTTTGGCAAAAGAGCCCAACCCCCCCCGGCTCCATCCTCCTTTCAGGGAGTTGTAGAGAGTGATGAGGTCTCCCCTGAGCCTCCTCTTCTCCAGGCTGAACACCCCCAGCTCCCTCAGCCTCTCCTCATAGGATCTGTGCTCGAGTCCCTTCACCAGCCCAGTTGCCTCCTTTGGACCTGCTCCAGGACCTCAGTCTCCTTCCTGAACTGAGGGGCCCAGAACTGGACACAGGACTCGAGCTGTGGCCTCCCCAGGGCTGAGTACAGGGGCAAAGATGTGCCAGAGTATGTGCCAGAGTGCCTCTTCACCACACAAATATATTATAAAGAACATCAAGAAACCTCACAGGAATCTCCATCCTTAGGATTTTCAGGTTAGGGACAGTGGATATGCTCTCTATGACAGTTTTATTCCCCTGGGAGCTGTGCAAAAATTGTAATGGAGAGGAGCTGGTGCTAAGCCCACCTGCAAAGCCACAGAAGTTGAGTAATGCAAATTAAACTAAAATCCACAATTCCTGCAGAGTGGCTCTTTCCTGTATCTTGGTGATGATTGTCACTCATCTTGATGAGAACTGTTGTGCTACTCAGTGCAAGCTGTTATTGTTTTTTCCTGTGTGTTCCAGCCATGCTGAATGCCAAGTCTTTTACTGCTGAGCTACTGCTCTAAGGATCTTATCTGAACTTGATATATTTCTGATTTCATTCTTTCTTCATTTACAGAATTGGCTCTAGCCTAGACTCATGGCCTGTTTTTCCAACTTGCATAATTTTGATTAGGTGCCTTTAATGCAGAGTAAGAGTTGTTTAGATATCAACACTCATTATTTCCCACTTGATACATCAAATCTGGAAAAATAAAAAAAAAAACCAAACCTGCCCTAGCCAAGAAGTAGTTAGCCCTATGCTGACCACATCTATTACTCCTAAGTTGTTAAAAATGTGTGTTTAGATTCAGGGAAGAAGGAAAAGAGTTCCTTTCAAGACTAATTTTGAAACATCATGGGAAATTAGAGAAGAATAAAACTGGGAAATATATTCCCAGATTATTTAATTCTGTTTCTACAATTTCAAGACTTTTGTAAATTACTCAGTAGGATTTAAGAGCAGTAAATCAAAATATTGCCTATGGCAGGTGCTAGCATTGGGCCCACAGATGAGTTCTACCAGCAGTTCTCCAGAACTATCCTAGTCTCACTAGGCTAATTATATTGTAATAAGAGAGCTGCTTTCTGTTGTGAGATTGTATTTTGGTTTGAGATTCAATAGTTCATAAAATGTGAGATATGTGGGTCAGACAGTCCTTCCACTAAGCTCTCAAATACTCTTAGTGTAGGAACCTCACCAGTACAAAACATATTTTCCTGCAACACAATATTAAAAATTGTTATCTACATTTTACTAAATTTTATTTTGTGCTGTGCTGCCAAAAAATTAATTCTGTAAATATTTAAAAAGCACCTTAAAAATTAATTCTTTAAATATTTTACAATGTGTAGTATGTGCTACCCTGCACCTACTCAACATAAATATAACTTTAATATGCAATTTTTTTTTTTTTTTTTGCCAGTAACTGAGGGCATAATTCCCCATAAGTATAATTTGTCCGTTTTCTTGGTGATGCATGAATAGTTCCATTTCTCTTACTGGTTGACCCTGAAACTATACTACAGATGTGCCTCTATTAAAAAAAAGCAGCAGGTATTTTTTTGTGACTGTACTGAATGCACACAGGGGGCAGATTTAACATGTAATCAGCTCATTTTTAAAGACTTAGGTTTCAGAACAAACCCTATTTTTTAAGTTGGTACTACCTGATGATGCCTATTCAATCCACCAAAACCCAAGGCATTACTCTGTTAATTATTAAAGGTGAAATAAATAAAATATAAAAATTCCAGTGACTAAGAGAATGACTTTGAGATCTCTTTTGGATCATGCTTGACAGCACTACATAGAATAGTGCTACACTTTCAAATTGCCCTTCTGCTTCTCTATATATCTGATTCCAGCTTAATCAAGTAGTTTTCATACAGTGAGAAAATATAATTTCTTATCCTGTTCTTACAGTTTTTGAAGAGAAACAAGGTACTTTTTTCCCCTCATCTTTCTTCCCATGTTCGTATCAAAATCTTTGTGACTTAAAAAGAAATTGTAACAACAACTAGAAGGGTACTTATTACTGATGAGGAATGAGTCTATCTAAGTTTTGTACAAATGGTCCAATGTACTGCACCTCCATTTCATTTCATTGCATTGAAAATGGTCTGCTTAAGACATTTAGGAAAGTCTTATATTTAAGAAAAACAGCAGCGCAAAGCTTGCTAAAGATTATAGAGAAATGTAAATATTATCTTGTTTTTTCCTTTGGCCCACAGTAAGCAGAAGCCTGAAAAAATCAGGCTTTTGAGTGAAACCACTCCAGCAAATAACTTCTCCAACTGTTAAACTTCCTTCCCATGTTTTACAATCTAAAGGAAAAGTGTTTTTTTAAAATATACTGTTAATAGTTACTTCATTTTCTAAAGGAAATGGTGAAAGGTTCATCAAAACTATACCACAGGGAGCAATCCAGAACTAAAAGAGGGATGGCCAGAAGATATAACATTAATATTCCATCTTTAATTTCTTAGATTCATTGATAAATAACTCTGTGAGTCGATCATAGTAATTGTTAGCAGAGTGCTTCATAAATGAGAAATAGACTGCTCAGTAGCACTGTGCCTGTAATGCAGGAGTCCAAATTCTCCACCCTTAGATTAAAACCTAGGGGTTGTTCAGAACTGGTCATTACTGCTTTCAGTGTTCCAGTGAATGAACATTTAACTCTGTGCAGGTTCTAGTAGATTACTGGATGAAAAACCCCAATATTTTATCATTTCCATTTTTTAAATGAATATTCATTTTGCATTTTGTCCAGCTCTTCACCAGATTTACTAAATCAAAATTCCTCCTGGAGTTCTACTGAGTGTGCCTAATTGATAATACCACCTAATTAAATTTACAACTTCTATGTATATTAATCCTCCATTTTTTATTTTGGCACTGGGGAATTCCATCAAGCTTCAACTAACAAAGAATGCAAACATTAATATACAGCCATTTCTGTCACTTAGTAGACATCTGGGGCTTCAGAGCAGAGGACCTAAAACATCTAATAAAAAAGACACCTTTTGAACTCACTTGAAATATGAAAGACTACCTCAAAAAAGCCAGACTCTTCTGAACATATACAGATCAAAGCTGTGGTTTACTTAGGAAAGGAAGTTATTTGAAATTTCTCAGATCAATATCCGTATCATCATAAATTAAACTCCTCACAGATCTGGTTCAATGTACAATATCCACTTACAGTTCTTTCCCCCTATGTAATTCACAAGAAAATGCAAAGCAGAGTTTTCATGAGCAGGTAATGATGGATGCTCCAATCAATGCTCTTGGACTGATCTCACTAAAATCAAAACATTTTGTGATTTTCCCTCCAAAATCTGTTCGTATATAAATTTTACTCTAACTTTGTATATCATGTGGTTTGGAAATTCCTCCTCATCTGTGGATTTGTCCTGAGAATGCATGCACAGGTGTGAAAATGATATTTTTCCTTGCTGAGATGAGACTTCTTATGCACACAAGAATTGAGTGAAGAGGGCCATAACTATTTCTGTAATTGTCACAATCACTCTCATTTTCCAGCTACTTCCATAGCTCTGATTGCAAAAGTTTCTACTGAGTCAAAATAAAACATTTACTCTTTCAAAGGCTCATGCTTATTCAGTGTCAGCATCACCTCACATTGTCATAAAGGAAAGTAAAAAAACAGAGATCAGGAAGAGACAAAGACCTCCTGGGTTCAGAGCAGCAGCAGGACTCCCACTGGTGCTCTACATGTGCCCCACCACCAGCATCTTCCAAATCCAGGCTGACATGACATACATGAGTGGCTGCCACATTTGACAGCAGCTGAAACAAATAATGAGTTTTAGGGTGAGTGGGAGATTGAATTTTCCTAAGGATAGTTTGCTCCTTGAATGATCTTTCTTTTTCAAAACAAAAATACTTTCTGTGCAATTTGATAGAATCATCATGGTTGGAAAGGACTTTTAAGATCATCAAGTCCAACCATCAGTTCTACACCACCTTAACCACTAAAGCATCTCCCAAAGCCTCACATCTACCTGTTTTTTCAATAACTCCAGGGATGGTGACTCTACCACCTCCCTGTTCCAATGCTTCATCACTCTTTTGGTGAATAAATATTTCCAAATAACTTATCTGAACCTCCTCAATGCAACTTGAAAGCAAAATACCAATCCAACCAACCAACCAAAATAACCAAAAACATATTACAGCACCATGAAGCAAAGTGAAGTTTTCAAAACTGACTTAATCCACTTCATTCAATAAACTACTTTATCTGAAGTCAGGGAAGAATGGTTTTGACAAGCAATGATAAAACTCAGATGTGTCAGAATGTTGTGTTAGTGAAGCTTGAATTCTGATGGACGAATTTCAATGACCCTTCTGTAACCCTTTTACATTAGGGAGCTGTCATAAATAGCACTCAGAAAGAGTAAATATGGTTGTTGAAGAAAGGAACTAATGTGGATACATTGGCATTTATTACTACACGGATGTTTTGTTAGATTACTCTTTTATTTTTGAAATCATAATAGAATTCAGGGCACTGATAATAACCACCATCCATCCCCAAAGGATTTTTCACAGTGTAACCCCAGTGAACTTCTGCTGCTATCTATTATACACTCCAGATGTGCACCACTAAACAAGCTGGAATTTGCAGCCTTCAGGAGTAATTAGCAAGTGGAAATTTAAAATTAATAAACTAAGTATTTTTCCATATGACCAATTATAACTGTAGGAAGACTGATGTTATTGCTAAGAGTTTCAAAGAATACAGCAAAGCATTTGCCTGTCTGTCAAACCAGCTGTCACCTATTGCTTGCTTTATCAGGAGGAGTCAGATCTACCCTGTGGCAGGCCCTGAATTACCCAGTGAGTTATGACAGCAATCCTGAGGGTTGCTAAAATCCTTCACAAGAAACAATAAGGCAAATGGAAGAGGAGGATTTTCCCTCTGGCTCCAAGGGACCTTCTGCCAGCTCCTCTGGGGAACCCTAACAAATCCTCCCCCACCTCGGGGGTGACACCAGTGCAGGGCACCAGGATTGATCTAGCTCCTCAAATTCCATCTCTCAGATTGAACTGTTTTGGACAGGATCCTTCAGCTTGTGAAGAAGTTTTAAATTTTTAATGCAGATCTCCATGCCTGATCTTCCAGTCTGATCGTATCACCAGGAGCTAACAGGCAACATCATGGTCATACTGCCATGGGGTATAAAATGTTTCAAAATGGGTGAAAGAAACAAATAAAACCAGGAGAAAAGGACGATCCAGATGCAATGTGACTCTGGAAGATGCTCGTCTTCCCAAAACAGAGATCATACACACCTAGTGTCTCCACCAGCCTTATTTCTTATATTTTTTTGCCAAGCATCAACTTCCAGCAGAGGCCAGGCACTTGGCCAGATGGACCTTTGCTGAGAAGTTCTATAGGGGTTGAAATCACAAGAAAAAGTTCTTCCCTTTGCCTTATAATCTCCCTTACATTTACTTTTCTCAGTTTCAGTACACAAAGCTATTGAATTAGCCAATAAAGGCCAAGTATTAAAGCTGTTATTTCTGCACTTCTGAAGTTACACTTGAGAATAGAAGGCTTGGAAGAAGTTCAGCTTGATTCTTAGGGGAGAAAAGACTTATTTATAAAAAGTAACAGATGTAGCTAGATGAAAAGAAGCCAACCATACCAGCTTAAAAAAAAAAAGTAATTCTTCATTCAGCAAAAAATTTGCACTATGTGAACACTGTATTAACATGATTCTGAAGCTTTCAAGTTAAGAAATACATTTATTAATCCATAAATCAAAATATTGGGGAAAAAAAATCCTAAAATCACAGATTCATCTGTGCAGCATTTTTCAGTGAATCCTGGACTACTTGCCTAGTTTTATCAATAAATATGTCTATCTCTTATTCTTCTATTATTCTTACATTCATTAACTCTGACTCAGATGTCACAATTTCTATTTGAAACGAGTTACTCTGCACCAAGTAATTTGCACTAACAGGACAACTCAGTGACTTCAATTTCCTTGTGTGCCCTTACAAAAATGTATGTAAAGGGAAGAATTTAGGCTGAATTCAAATGATGAAGAAGACAAAAGAATGGCACATGAATGACAAATGGATGCCACTCCTGCTCTCTGCAGCCTGATATGAAAACTCCTGCACAAGAACATTTTCTAACCAGAGCACTGTGGCTTAGAAACCTTAACAAATGAGGTATATTTTAATTCTTTCATCTAAAAGCAATCCTCCCAGGTACCTTTTAAAGACCACAATAACTCATGTTTGTGTGACAGAGAAGCAGAGAGAAAGTGTGATATTTTATTGATGATTTAGAAAAAGTCCTCAGCAAGTTGCAATTTGTTTCCTAACAAACATGCAATCCCAGACTGTGCTGCCACCATCCCTTAAAATATCTTCTCACCCAGTCAAAATTACCCTAACCTTGTTTTCTTAAATTCTGCCACAGTTTCATAGTTTGCAGAACTCAGTGGGCCCAATCTAACACTATTTTTGTGCTAATAATCCAGTGAGTAATGCAGACCTAATTCACAGCAATGTGACTACAAGACTGTGCTGGTGGAAATTCAGAGTGCTAATGCTCACAATGGAGTGACAAAGATTGCCATAGGTATGTGGGTTTGTGTTTGCAAACTGCTGTTTACCTCCTAATAGGAATAAGTAAGCTTGTTAGTAGATAGCCTGAATAAAAGCCAAAAAAGACAGAAACATAAATACACAGATAGCTGTGGGTTGCAATTAGTAGGAATAAAACAATTATGTCTATTCTTAATAAAAAAAAAAACCAAACATGTTGTGGAGCAATAGAAGAAGGTAATATGTACTGCAGGACAACAGAACTGAGAAGAAAAGCATCCTACATTGCTTATTCCAGGATGCTCAAGTGCAGCAAATTTTACCTATGCTGTCTTCAGTTTCCTTGCATTTAACACCAATATGAATCCAGTCAGTGTACTTTCTTATTTTTCTTTTCTTTATTTTTTTTATTTTTGGTGGGGGGGCAGTTGTGTGTGTAAAACAGCAGCAGACCACCAAGGATACTGGAAATGAAGTTGTTCCTGCATGAATACTACAAATAACACTTTAAAAGCACAGAAACAAACCCAGTGTTGCCTGAAGCCATTACCACCCTGAGCCTCTCTGCTCAGAAGGGTCCCAAGGGTATTATTAGCACACAGTTTACATTTGTGTGTACAGCAGTTGCTGAGATTTTAATTTATTCTTTTGCATATTTACAATTTAAAATTTATATGGGTGCTGGAGGTTTTCTTCTAGTAGAAACAAAATAAAGAGTACAGCATCATAATGTATCTTACATACAGTATCATAACCTCCACCCAAGGAGTAATACCTTCAATAGGAACCCCAGGCCCATCCATTTTCTGTAAGAGCTGAATGGGAATGACTACTTAAAATAATAGGTTTTAAAATGTTTTCTGAGATAAAGCAGCAGTACTCCAGCACAGTTGTGGTTCCATTGTGATTCTGTTAGGAAATAGGCAGACAGCAATAATTCCATTTACACGTAGATCTGAATGTAGACTTCAGACTTTTTGTATATTTCAGGGCTCTGGAATTGTCACATTCAGTGTGTATCTTGCTCAAACTTTATATTACAGTTTCCAAATGCAACGCAGTTAAAGTTTCCCATCCCAAGGGAAAATGCATACCCTGCAGATTTAGCCTATTCTGTCTGCAGGCAAGAGCCAGCCAGAAGTTCTGTGCATCAGTTTTGCTCTTGGCCAAGGAAAAAGTGACCTTGTTACCTGTCCTTCTTAGCAGGCTTGAAAGACACAGGA
The DNA here is from genome assembly GCF_003957555.1 of Calypte anna. Taxonomy (NCBI): domain Eukaryota; kingdom Metazoa; phylum Chordata; class Aves; order Apodiformes; family Trochilidae; genus Calypte; species Calypte anna. The sequence goes on along the minus strand of NC_044253.1, from coordinate 4,962,965 downwards.
GAGACTGCATCAGAAGTGAGTCCTGACAGAGGAGAGGAAGCAGCTGTATTATCTTTTGGGGCTGTAATGCAAATATGCTCCCTAAGACTACAAAAATATTCACAAATATTTTTCTCTGTGCTTTCTTTTTTTTTTTCCATTTCAGGAGCCACAGAGATTATTATTTGTGGTGCTTACATGAAGGAGCAGGAAAACAACAGGCACCCAGCTCCTCTGTGCCTGTCAGCAGGTGCAGCCAGAATCTGGGAAACTAAACTGCACTGTGGGAATAAAGGGGGTGGATAATTTAAAAATTATCTGTCAACAGACAGAAAGTCTACACAGACTTGAATTTGCTTACCTGCTCCAGTTACACTGGGAAGTATTATTTTATGTAGTACTGAGCTAATATATTTATATATACATACATAAAGGTAGGTATATAAATACAAACATGCTGTATATCTAGTATTGATCTCTCCTGGATGTAAAGTCAGCTTTTCCTGCAACCATGTGCTCAGGTCAGCCTCCTGCCCCTGAGTCCCACAGAGATGCTCTTGTCCTCTCTAATAATACAGTGATCAGAGCAAATGTTGTGTGTCTCACAAGCTCCAAAATCAGAAGGCACGTATAAAAAATGCAGGAGAAATGCTGAGACTTGACACGACACCTTTTCTTTTCACAGCAAAGGAATTGGACATTCATTTTTATTCCTGGATAATTCAGAGTGATAATTCAAGCTTAAAGAACACATTGTGCAGCCGTGCACTCACAGTAATGAAGAATTTAGGAATAACATTAAAAAAATAAGAACGTTCATCTTCAAAACACTGCTTTTTTTTTTTTTTTTTTCTCCCCAGAGGTTCTTCACTTCACCAGTCTGTTTAAAACTTTTAAAGCTGTTGGTCTATTTCAACCAAACTGAAGGCTGGAATTGTTAAAGGTTTTAAATTTTGATAAGATTTGTGAAAATTAATAGCACAGCAGGTAAGAAACTTATTTCCCTGCCTCCACTAACAGGGAAGCTGTGAAAAAACAAAACAAAACAAACCAACTCTCTCTTATTTGCCTCTATGAGTTTGGCAATTGCCTTGAAAGAAGAGGGCATAACAGAGGAAAAACAGCAAGCTGGGTGTCACTGTGAGGGGACAAGCTGGGATTTGGGGAGCAGCAGAGATGGAGAGAAGGGGACAGGATGGGAAGGGCGGCAGCAAAGGAAGGGCTGGGCTGGAAGAGGAAGGGGAATGGTACCCTTGTAGGCTTTTTGGGGGGGAGATGGAGGAGGATGCCAGATATTATTCCACTTTTTAATATAATTTATGATTATGAAACATCTATTTTCCTCTTGATCTTTGGTAGGTAAGGATCTGATCACTTTCTGACTCCCTACTTTCTTGGTTTTTGCACTGGTTGAACCCTGTGTTTGCCCCTTGCAATAACCATGCTGCATTCTTGCCTCACTTGGAGAATTCAACAGCAGCAGCTCTTCCTGCAGCCTTTAATCCCTTCAATCCTCCTACAGCCCTTTGATCCATATCTTACATTTCTCTGCTTTTCAGAGCCCCAGCCACACATCCTCCTACAATACCTGTCCCAAGTGCTTTCCTATGCACTGCAGAGCACATCCAGCTTTCCTGCCTTTTCCCATCCATCCCATTCTTATTTCTGTCCTCCCACTCTGTGGTAGAAAAGGAAAGACCAGTATGGTGCCCACAGTCTCTGTCTAAAAGGAGTTTATAGCCACCCCTAGGACTTTGCTTGCTCTCAAACTTCTCAAACAGCCTGCAGCTGATTTTCGACTGCTTTTACAAAACATCTTGAGGTATTAAAGTGAATACAATTTTCTTCACCCCAAATGGCTTGGAATCAGTTATTTTTTTTTCTATACCAATGTGGATTTGATGTTTCTGGTAGCTGTCTTTATTAAGGGATCTATATGTGTCTTCTTGCAGACTGTTGTGGCAGGATAAAAACTTAAGACGCTTTAAAAATATCGGACATATTTCACCTGACAGCACGTGTATCTCACTACTAACTATGAGTATATAAAGAAAATCAGCTTGTTTTATGAACAGGCTCTGCTGAGATTGTAGTAATAGATCTGGTGCTATTAAAAGTGACAGTTTGTTGTGCTTCCATTACAGCTGTCAGGTTTCAGAGCTGCACAGACCTTACACAACCGCCTCAAGTCGCACAGCATGCCCATGGGCAGCATGAGAAACAGAGGAGAAAGATGAACTGCAAATCAAACTGAACACCCTGCACAGGTGAGGAGAAGTCTGGAGAAGGGTAATGGCTCTGAGTTTCTCAGGAAAACACAAGCTGTGCAGGGGAAAGCCTGTTTTCCATGTCCTAGATGGGATCAGGAATGTCAGAGATATCACTGCAGCCCTGTGATAGCTGCTCATGCAAACTATTAGCTTGCAGATATCCAGCAGAATGATGTTTGAAAATGAAATGCTCAGAATTAACCTTACTATCATTATTATCAGTAGGAATTATGCCCAAATCCTGTTATTGTTCTCCCATAAATTCTCCTTTATAAAAGAGTTCCAATCACTTCTTGTTTGTGATAGCCCATTATCCATTGATAGGTTCCTTTTTAACAAAATCTCTTTTGTAAATGGTTCTGGTTTTCCATATTTGAATCATTCATTCTTATCTCTCTCTTACATTGTATTGCACAAATCCAAACACAATTAAAAGAAAAATGGTAATTGTGTTGACAGATTCTTATCAGTATTTTTCAAAGAAAAAAATACTTAGGAATTACTACAAAGTACAAATACTGTTTACAATTAAAATGCAAATTCTAGGCCTTTAAATTGAAACTCAGTACATGAATTCTATGCAACATAAGCTGGTCAAAAATAGTATCACATTTCTTATCACTTCACATACACAGACAAGAAGAAATCTGGTAGTCTGGCCTTTCTCTCTCAGATGTATGAAGTATTCAGCTGAGATCTGACACTCATCAGAATGCCCTACAAAAAACTTATTGTACTGCTAAGAATGATTTATAGTGTGCTATGAGCATTGCTGTTTGGTATGGTGAGGTCTTGTTAGAATGCTGATGTATTAAGACAAAGTATCATCACCTCCTAAACTTAGTTGTGATAATATATAAAACCTGTCTTGTTGGCCATCTAACTTCAGCACTGCCATCCATAAGAAAGAGGATCTTTCATCTTCAAGGAGCTTTTCACAGTGCAGAACCTTCCCCCAGAGCTGACAATTTCTGTTCAACCCTGAGCATACAAAAGTACATTAAGGAAAAGCACCTCACGCGTTCATCATTAAACAGAATCATCCCCTCACTCCACCACTTCAAACACTCTGTCTGCTCTTAGGCTGATTCCTGTTTAAATGGTGGCATCTCCAGTTTCAGTGTTGTGGCTGCAGTGGTTTCTCATTTGTTAATTATTTTTTAACAAAATAAAAAATAATGCTTTTTAATTAAGTCTTAAACATAGAGAATTCCTCTTAAAGCAGCTGAAATGACACAGTAATGTGGCTTTGGCCAATATGCCTGTTGGAATTGTATTTTCCTGGTGGTTTAAACAATAAGATGTAAAAGCAGAGTAAGAAACTCTGTAACAAAACTTTGCATACATACTAACTTGTAGAATCACAGAATGGTTTGGGTTGGAAGGGACCTTAAAGATCATTTAGTTCCAATTCCCCTGCATAAGCAGGGACACTTCCCATTAGACCAGGTTGCTCCAAGCCCCATCCAACCTGGCTTTCAACACTTCCAGGGACAGAGCATCCACAAACTCCCTGGGCAAACCTGTTCTAGTGTCTCACCATCCTCACACACTGCCCAACCCAATTTTCCTTCTCCAATCCCATACACCTCAGATATTTCCTAAATACAAAAAACCAACATAAATCTCTAGCCAGTGGATAGGTTTTAGCTCACTGCATACTAAGTATCAGAATGCAAAAATAGCAGAAACTGTCTGAATTGAATCAAGAAGGAGTGAATTTTATTCTCAAGAGAGAAGTTAGTTACATGCTGAATCTAGGCCTGCATCTTTGTCTACCTGATGCCCAGCCTTGCATCTTAGCCATGGAAACTCAGGCTGAGAAAGCTTATAGAAAAAAGAGAAACAGGGAAGCAGTCAAGGTCCTGCTTATGTCCATTAATATATTATTCAAGGAACAGGAAAATAAGCTTTTTGTTTTGTTTGAATTTAGCATTTAGACTGATACAGCTCATGTATGAGCATGTATTTTGCAAAATTAGCAAAGTTAGCAATCAAATAGCTGAAAGAGATCATTCCATGCATCCAGGGAGGCTCAAAAGGTTTGTATGTGAAGAAGGCCAAGTCAATACCTGGAGAAGACCAAGGCAGGGTCTTTGGGTTTGTCTGCATTGCAGGAGAGAGGCTGCTGCAATGAGAGAAATTGCTTGCCCAAGGCTGTGGGGCCAGCTGATCCAAGGGGTGGCTAATTGAGGGGGAAATCATTTGGGTAATTATGATTTGGTTGCTCAAATCCTACCCATTTTTAGTGAAATAAATCTCTGCCTTGACAGATGGACAGTAGGCTGGGATCTCTTCAAGCTGAAAGGGCTACAGCCGAACATCTAATTGGAGGTCATAGGAGTGAGGAAATAATGTCCCCATTGTAGCTCCCAGTCACACAATGCAAGCATTAAGTGGATGGTATCTCTGATACACAGCAGGGTGAAGACTCATTTTTTATCTGGATGAACTATTATTGGATAAACTATTGTGCAATATTTCCAAAATCCATAATGTGATGAAAATGAGTTTGACTCTACTATAAGCACCCTTTAAAATAGCTGATGAAAATGCCTGGCTGCCATAGGAAAGTAGGAAATAAGGATCTGAACCTAAGATTGGTTCTAACAAGGAAGAAAAAGGTTATAGCCAAGGGATCTTGCAATCTTGCAGTCACAGGGTAAAATCAGACATAGCTGAATAGACTATTATTTTAAAAACAAGTATCTGACATACTGACTATTAAAAGTGCAGTCATCTTGAAAAAAAACACATCACAGGAAATTTTTTATAAAAATGAAAGGAAGTTCTGAATAAGAAGGATCATCCATCTGATTTTTATTACAGTGAGAGCAGTTTAAGCTGGAAAGACTGGAGGAATATTCACTGGTTGGAAGAATTAAGGGATGTTTCTTGAATGTAGGTGGGAAAAGAAGTGGACCTTTGCTGACTTCATGAGAAGAGAAAGTGTTATATTCTAACTATTTCCCTTTCTTAAGATAACTTCATCCAGATGGTTTTATTCTATCAGAGCTACTTTGAATCACCTTGACAGCACATGCTTAAAATTCACCAAAATTCCCCTTTGTCCTCCCAGTAGCTTTCAGTGGAAGTAACAACTTTTGCTGTGCAGTATTTGACCCAATCTGACTTGCAAAACTTGGAGAGAATACCATAAAGTTCTCCATAAAAGCTTTTGAAGCTCAATTTGCACCAGTTTTGATGTTATAATTAATAATGCAATAGCAGAAAACTTTATGAAAAGATGCAATGAAACATGAAGTGACAAGTAAAACCAAACCAAAACACCAACCAAAGACTTTACTTGCACTGGGATTATGATCCATTGAAGAAGTATCTAGATTTGAATTGAAGATGTTAACAAATCCCAAGTATATCCTATTTTTCTAGCCAAATGCACATTTAATCTAATAATCCATAGCAATAGGAGCTGATAGTAATTATGCTTAACAAACACAGAGAGTTAGTTTTAGGTAAAGCTTTAGTAGAGAACATCATCATTCACTCCTTCTATTCCTACCTTTAATAGACAACTACTTGTATTAAAGAATGAAATTTAGTGACAAATGCTCCATCCATCCATACCCAATTATTTTTTTCTCTAAGGACAATTTTTCATGTATTTGTTAAAAGAAATGTCTAAGGTAGACTCTGCTCTTTCTCAGATGCAGCAAGTCTGACTGACAAAGCCATATAGATCCCACAGCTTTAATTTAAGGCTACAGCAAAGTAAATAGATTTCGTTATTGCCAGTTAACTATAATCTTGTACTTATTTGGATTTGACACTAATTATAGTAAAGCTTTCATAGTGATAAATACCTTATAACACGTTTATTGAAGACAAAATAAATACTGCAATAAGACTGACTTTGGGTCAAATTCTGTTAATTTACAATGATATAAATCAAGATTAAATCTTTGGGTTTGCACAGCAATACGGGGGATGGGAGAAGGGGGGGTGTAGAATTTAATTTTATGCTTTATATTTTGATGCTATGCCTCTTGAATGAATTTAGGCTCCATTACACATTCCAAAGTCTTCTACGGCCCATTTGTATCTTTTCATACAAACCTAAGCATTCCCACACACATCTCCAAACCAAAACAATTAAACAGTATAGAAATCAAGGTCCTCATTGTTCATTGCTCAGTGCCTAAAAATGCCTTTCAAAAAATGGAATTGTTAAGTACAGCTCATAGATCTGTAACCAAACCAGCTCATTGCATGCAGCACTCAGCTTTAGCTGAACGTGTTCCTAACAGCCTGGCACTGCTCAACCCTCTGCCAGGTGTGTTCAGACACACAAGCAGGCAGCATTTAGGACAGAAGATTTCCAGATGGAGCACTCTGATTCTTGACTGCATCAAGTCTTTGAATTTCATAGAGCTGACAGACTCCATGGCAAATGAAATTCAAACCTCTAGTGAGCTCTGCACGCTGGGTCTGGGTGTTTAGAGCAGACAAGACAGAGTCATAGAATCACAGAATGGGTTGGTTTGGAAGGGACCTTAAAGATCACCCAATTCCAACCCCCCTGCATGGGCAGGGACACCTCCCACCAGCCCAGGTTGCTCCAAGCCCCATCCAACCTGGCCTTCGACACTTCCAGGGATGGGGCAGCCACAGCTTCTCTGGGCAACCTGTGCCAGGCTCTCATCACCCTCAAATTAAAGAATTTCTTCCTAATGTCCAATCTAAATCTCCCCTCTTCAGGTTTGAAACCATTGCCCCTTGTCCTCTCCCTACACCCCCATGTCCAAAGTTGCTTCTGTTCTGGTACTCTTCCAGCCTCTGGAGCAAGAGAGTCAAACACCAGACTCAGATCTGGAGTTTGAGTGAAAGTAAAAGGGAAAAACTTCAAAATGCAAGTAAGCAGAGCTGGGATTAGTAGGGAGGAGCAAGGAACCATGTTACGCACAGAATAAGATATATATATAAATTCAGAAAGCTTCCAATTTAAAAAACAAAAACAACCAATGACTAAATGTAACCCATACTTAATTAGCTCTATTGTTAATTATTAAAACACAACTATAGCAGTCTAAATAATAGCTGCCTGTAGACCTTCCGATTTTCCCAGATGTATAATTACAAATGCCACAATATTGAACTCATCTTACATTATAAAAAAATACATTTATCTAATAACAGAACATGTTATGAATACTGCTAAATAACTGAAACTGTGCAAAACTATTGTCTTTAAAAAAAAAAAAAAAATAGAAAGTCATATATTCTTGTGCAGCAATGTGGAAGCATACGTTTTTTTAATAGGGGGAAAATAACCAGAAAAAAAAGATATACTAACACATCAAAGAAAAACCAGCAAAACACTTCTGGAGAATAAACAGTATTATGAAAGGAATCTCCAGGGAAAAAAAAGGTTCTTTTTTTTAAGACAAGGCTTTTTCCCCCATTTCTTTATCTAAAATTAGAGGGAAAATAAATCAATGTTAAACATGCATTAAGAATGAAACTCAACAATTAATTTGGCATTCTCAACATTCCAAAGTAACCATCTCTTGGTTTAAATCATTCTCTAATGGCTCGGAGCAACCCTTTTTCTGCAGCCTGTTTAGAGTGGAGTTAAGAATCCAAAAGTGAGTTGTTGTGATGATAACTTTGCTATGTTCTGCTTCTTGAGTGGATGAAAGCTCTCCCATTCGCTGCCTGGGTGAATTCATTAAAGAACCTGGTAAGAAGCTCCTTTGTGGCACAAGGTAGATACAACAATTTGAGGCTTTTTCTTAAAACTCTGGCAACTGTTGCTATTCATCTCCACAGGCTAGGCAGAAGTCACTTGGGAACAGGAGTTTTACTGAGTGGTTTTTGGTGACTGTTATTCTGTTAATGAGAGAGAAGTAGGAAGAGCAGTGAAGCAGAGAAAAAGAGCTGCAAATAAGCCTGGGGCACAGCCAGAGAGGTTCTGGTAGCTCTGGCCTTAAAAAAAAAAAGAAAAGGAGGAAAAGGAGGAAAAGGAGGAAAAGGAGGAAAAGGAGGAAAAGGAGGAAAAGGAGGAAAAGGAGGAAAAGGAGGAAAAGGAGGAAAAGGAGGAAAAGGAGGAAAAGGAGGAAAAGGAGGAAAAGGAGGAAAAGGAGGAAAAGGAGGAAAAGGAGGAAAAGGAGGAAAAGGAGGAAAAGGAGGAAAAGGAGGAAAAGGAGGAAAAGGGGAAGGAAGGAAGGAAGGAAGGAAGGAAGGAAGGAAGGAAGGAAGGAAGGAAGGAAGGAAGGAAGGAAGGAAGGAAGGAAGGAAGGAAGGAAGGAAGGAAGGAAGGAAGGAAGGAAGGAAGGAAGGAAGGAAGGAAGGAAGGAAGGAAGGAAGGAAGGAAGGAAGGAAAGCTAAAAGGAAAGTTCCTGGGCTGAATGCTGGAGAGCTGGAGACACCATCTGTGTCACTGTTCCTGGCTGAGGGACAAGAGCTTTGGATATTCTCTGCAACTAAGTAGGATTTGGTAAAAATGACAATATAAATAAATTACAGCATCTCTCTCTCGCTCTCTCTTTTTTTTTTTATTTTATTTACGTTTCTGCTTTAAACTAACTTCAAAACCCAGTTAACTGCTTAAAGACAAAGGGGCAATGTAAATGTTATGCATGGAGTTCCCTTTGCCAGGAAAGTAGTTAGGAATTGGTCCTCCTGATGAGCCGTGATGGAAAGGTGTAGGTAGCTTCATAGCTCATTGGTGTCTCAGAAAATGATAAATATGATTTAAAACAAGGGCTGGACATATAAAAATGAATTAAAGGAGTGGCTGAAAGGTTTCTAGAAAACAACTGAGGGATGTCTTGCTTTTGGAGATCAAACATCTGTTAAAATAACAACCAGACTGTCTAGACAGATTATGAAGTCCATTTGTCTCACAGTGGTAAGACAAATCAAGATGAAGTGACTAGTAATGCAATTACTACTGACAAACATATTTTTCATGGTAAAAGGGTAGAAAAGGTAAAGGAAAGTTGCAATTTCTTAACAGAAAACAACCACAGCAAGAACTTAAGCACCTGACAGAGGACTGGAAAGACTACAGAGTGCTTAGTTGGTAACATTTGGAATATTGATAGAAAAAAAAGGCCCAAATCTATTGCCAGCAACTACCCAATTGTGCTAGAGAACTTAAAACTTCTATCAGTAATATGACTTGGTTATCCCAGATTAGTACCTGGTCTTTTTACAAACTTCCATTCCAGCCACTAGTCAGAGATGGGTAAGGCACAGCTGAAAGCTAAAAGGAGATACAAAGAAATTCTCATCTGAGAGAGGACCCTGGGAGAATTGCCTGCTTGGTATCATAGATGAATTGTTTCATGGATAACCCAGAAATTACCTGTTCTATTGCTTCTGCAAAATTTTTCATGGAACTTGCAGTAATAACCAGGAGAGAGGAAGCATCTGCCAGGGATGCAAGGGAAAGCAAGATGTTTTCAATAGTCCCCCAGTGCATCCTGATGTCAATGATGGGAAAGAGGGTTCTCATTTGCTCCATGACATTCCTCAACATATACAACCAGCTTGTAAAATAAGAAAACCAAGAAGTACTGAAAAAAACCCAAGAAAAGTAGCTCAGGGAGATATATGTAATGCCATACAAAATCACAAAATCCATCAGCTCTGTGTCCTGTTTCTGAAAACTGCCAGAAGCAAATGCTTAGGGAAATAGACTACCAATAAGACATGAGCAGAGTCATCTTACCTCTGGTTTATCTTCCAGGTGCTGACAGCCTGTGGCCAGAGAACATTTTGAACTGATGGTTGTATCAGGCATAGCAGCTACTGATCAATATTACTACCAGGAGTGGGACTAATCCCTTTTCTGCACCTACACATTTTATTCTTTTTTTTATTTATTTATTGTAGGGATAATTTCACTATGTCCTGAATTGTCAAGAGAATGGCCACAAACCCCAACTCACCCCAGCTGTTAAGAAGTCCAGATAGCTGCAGCAACAAATATAAAGCCAACATTAACTGAAAGTCACTTTTCTGTTGAGACTTTGAGGGCACCAGACTGTAAGGTCTTTACCTCTGGACTGTTTTTTCTTTGCTTACTGCAAAGTAATAATGATATTAGTAATACAATTATGTATAGGGATAGAAGATATTTGCTGAAACCTAAATGGTTATCAGATCAGGAATGCTGAGACAGACTGGGGGAATGTTAGTTGCTAAAATTCTTGTGGGTCTGGAGAAGAAATGCTGTACCTGGCATTGCCCATTGAGTGCTGTAACTGGCAAAAAATGGTGGAAAAGGAAACAGTGGTTTAAAACTTTAGCAGAAGCCTTAGTAAGTAGTAAGACAGAAGAAAACACGAGGTGGCACTTCCCTTTAAATGGACAAGTCAATTTTTAAGACACTTTCCAGTTCAGAACAGCACTTGTGCTATTCATTAAAGACAAACTGAACTGCTCCAACCAAAAACTGAAACTAGGAAAAAAAAAATGGAATATATTTATTTCCACAAAGCTTTAATGGAGTGTTTAGTAAAGAATGAAGAAGATTTCCAGACAGTTTGGTAACTTCTGCAAAAGTATATCTGAGCCTTAGCCCATTTTTTAAGTTTTCACCCAGTTCCAAAAATCCCCAGACTTCACCCAACATGCCCTGATGGGAGTAGGCACTACATCACCTTAGCAATTGTATGAGTCCTACATATATTTATATTAAATACATACATATCAATGTATATCAATGTATTAGATAGCAATGTATTATATAGCAACAGCTGAAGGCACTGAAATTCCAACACTGTTACAAGGATGAGCAGTATCTCACCTGCCAAATCCAAACATGATGAAAGGTCAATTAAGAAAGGTTGTAATCTTAAAATAGAACAGGCAAAGGTGTAATCTATTTGAAAGGCAAATAAAAGAAGAACTGAGCAATTAATACAAAATAAAGCTGATGGAAATTTCTTACTAGTAACCACAATACTTTTTTCTCTTGGAGGACCTAGTGGGCCCTGTTGGTATTGGAAGCCAGTGAGCACTACCAAGGCAGATTTAATTTAATTCAGAGGGAAACATTCAGTTCAGAGCCTGTATATTCTATTGGCATAAAGGAAACAAAAAGCTTTACCACATACACACCCACTCCCAAAGTTGAGCTGTAGCTGGACTGTAATCTTTATTTAATATAGCAATGCTCTCAGGAGAGTGCTGGTGACTAAATACTACTTTGTAAAGAAGATCACATTTCATTTATATTGCGCACTCCTGAAAAATTATATGCTTCTCTTACACAACATAAAGGTCAAATCATTAGCCTGGAAAATTTCTGCATTCAGAGAAGAGCTGTCTGAAGCTTTTTTATTCAATGTCTGCTCAAAGGTTTGGCTGGGTATTTCAGAGGATATCTTGGGTGCCTTCGGACTGGTAATGCAAACTGTCCCAGCTTAGTCATACAATGCTCCCTAGAACACAATGCACTTGATTCTTATTTTGTTTGCTGTGAGAAGTCTTAGGTTAAGCACAGTTTCTGTTCCACCACTATGAATATGTCTTTCTGTATTGCTCCTACTGACAGATAATCTACATACAATGATTTGAATGTCAAGGTCAATTCAGTGCAAGGTCACTGATTATTTGCACCACTTGCGTCTCTTAAGAACCATAAAATTTTGACCTAGCAAGTACATTTCCATTCTTTATTGCCACTGAATCAACTCAGCAAGAGACCCAAAAAAAACCAACAAAAAAACCCCCAAACAATTCTGGCTGAACCGGTTCTGTCACTTCTTTAAAATATTCACTACCTGAAGAGATTTATGTGCCACATCAGATGAATGGGAGCATACATCAATTGTGTGATCTACAATGCATGTGCATCACTTATTGTGACAAAAAAATAGATGGATCAAGAAAATGTAATGGGTGAAGCCAAACCAGACCAATATTTTCATTTGATTTTTTAAGGGATATCACAGAGCAAAATGTTTAACATATTTTACCTCAAAAATTGGACACGTGGAAAAAGATACACAGGAAAATTTGATCCCACTGAAGACTCTGGATGTTGTGATATATTTAGCAGTGGCTTCCTTCATTTTAAGTGCTTTGCCTTTTTCACAGAGGAGCAAAAAGGACTACAGCACAAGAAATCTTCATTTTTTACTCTGCTAAAATCAAAAGACAGCCAAGGAATACATGACCCAGTCAATCAGACAGATTGTACCAGGACCTGCTATTTAATTTTTTAATGTTCATTCCTTCTTAGAAAAAGAAATATGTATACATTTGAATGGGGGTGTTTAATCTCACATAAATCAACTAACACCACAACTGCAAAAGTATTTCACACAGATGAGCTACAGACACTGATCTCTGGATGAAGGGACATCAGTATCTCACAGAGACAAGCTGCTGATCAGAGATAAAGCACTTCAGATCCTTAATGGAAATGATTCCTGTTATTACAACAAATCACAGCCCTTACACAGGGTAGCCACACCTGACCAAGGATCTGTAGGAGACTTGGTGACTGTGTGGACTAACAGCTCAAGACTGGGTATCCTACAGCATGTAAAAACTGTGCTTAGTCCTCAAACCTCTCTCTCCATCATGGATAGAATCTCTGGCAGCCTATAGAATGTAAACAGTGTATGTACATAAAATTATATGGAGTTCTGCGTTTTAAAAATGGTCAAAAACTCCACTCTTGTGTAACTTTAATAAAGAGGCAACCTCATATATGCAAATCTACACTGCAAAAATAATTATTTTGTCATTGGGATTCAGACAAAGCAACAGGCACAGTATTTTAGGGGAATCTGTTTTATCACTGACTTTCCATCAAATAAGAAATTAAATATATATGACTTCAGTTAATAATTATATAGGATCTGGTAAAGGTCTTCCATGAACAAAAGCAAAGTAAATAAAGGGAACAAAACCAACTTTAAGTAGACACCCCATTGATGCTCTGAGTACTAGACTGCATTCCTCACTGTTTTCTGTAATGCTTTAAAAATCCTATTCTAGATTTCTTGCCATCATCCCTAGGGATAAAGATCTACAACAAAACCAAAAAATGTCTGTGATCTCAGCACCTTCCTAGCTCAAGCTTGAGACAGAGCTTTTGTTTTTTATTTTTTATTTTCCTTCACAGTGAAGACTCAGATCTTGCAGTTCCATTTCCATCATTGTGGCTGAGATCTAAACTGAGGTGATGCTCAAGCTGGAGCTGACATTCAAGCTGAGGCCAAAACACTTCAGCTCAAAAGAGCAAAGGAGCCAACACTTGGCTCAAGAACAAACTTCTCAGAGCTGCAGAAGCAGCTGCAAGGTCTCAGTCTCAGGCCACTCTGCCTCAGTATTTTAAATATCTAAGATTGCTCAGGTTCTAAAGGAGTGAGGGAAGAAGAGAGAAGTTGTCTTAATCATTCAAGCTCACAAATTTTATGCTACAAAATATAGATATTTACAGGATGATTTCACATCCTTGCTGTAACTTGACTATTGCTTTATTTTCACAACTAATTTTCTTCTGCATCTTGATTACATCTCTCTGTATTCCCTTCATCTTGCTGTGCAATTTGGAACATTATCACTTCCTTTGAACTGGCTTCTCCCAACTGTTTATTGTCATTAGCAAACTTCAGCATCTCACTGCATTATTCTCTTCAGAAACTAATTGCAGAAAACCACATTGTCTGAAGAAACCCCTTCAGTCACTCTCTTGCCTTGAAAGACCTATTTATTATCAGTCTTTTTTCTCACTGAAGTCCCTCCTGGTTCCACTCTTGACAGATTCACCACTTAGTGTCTTGCTTTATACCTTTGAAAAAGCTTTCCAAAGCTCAGATTGGATAAGTACATTTACATAAAGGTTACTGACTTGAAAACACACTTTATGATGACCAGCTCATCTACCTTTTTCACATGAACTGTTTTTTAACTTGTTAACAAGAGTCCCATGTATTCCTCTTAATTAACTTAGCTACATGCTCAGCAAAGATGGGCTTCACTGAGGAAGAAGGAAAAATTCTGTAATTGCTAAACCATGGTCCCAATGCTCTCGTTTGGGATAAAATACACAGGAATAGTATAATGAGAAAATTTAAAACACCTATGAAGTTCAGCACAAGTTTTCTAACACTGTAATTGCAGGAGAAAATAGAAAAGACAGCCAAGTACAAACTGATACCCAAAGCTGCCACTTCCAGTCATGTTTGATACAGGTCTAGGAGCTTCCTCAATGGGAATGAGAATGACAAGATTGCAAGGGCAGGGACACTCCCAGGTGGAACTGGACATAGAGCACAGACATGGACCCACCTCAGCCTGTTCTGAACCACCCTATGGAGGTGACAGGTTTGGGTGTCCTCAGCATAGCAGGAGAGTGGCCTCTGAAAGGGACATCAGGAGGATCCTGCTCCTTGCACCCTCCTTTCCTTTTCTACACTCACTGGCAGAAAAACTGCAGGCAAAATAATGTGCAATGTACATTGCTACTCCTTCCTGGCTTAAAAAAACCTAATGGATTCCCCAGGACTGCTTTTATGTCTGAATACAGCTTAATAAACAATATAAAGCAGTTTCATAATTTAAAGCCACTGATCAAGCCACCCTAGCACGTTAAAAAATGTTCATTATCCCATTTAAAAGAAAGCTTGGCTACCATGAAATATTTTATTTTGATAAATGCTGATTTTATTTTTTTTTTAAACAATGTAGAAAACCCTGTGGTTTATCTAGGGAGATTTTTAGCAGCTGAGATGTAAATGCCAAGCCCTGTCTCGTTGTACCTGCAGTGGACATGCTTACACACATCTAATTGCTGCATTGTTAGTTTTGCTGATATGATAAAAGCAACTTCATCCATCCTGTGATTTTGTCCTGATTGCTTCTGTCAGCTGGCCTTGTAAAAGCAAGGGGGGGCACAGTGTGCTTTCCTACTCTCTAAGTGGCAACATGAATTGCAGTCATTAGAGCATTCATGACCTGTGTACAAAATCAGGTATCAGTGGTAGCACACGCTGAAGGATCCTCTGGGACACAGATAATTGCTCCAACTGGGATGGAGCAAACCCTGGCTCTGCTGAAAGGGTTTATGAGTTTTACAGATGAGAGATCTTTTCACTTTGAGGTTCAGGATGATATACATAGTGCAGCATACTCTATTTTTTTTCTAGAAATTATACTTATTGCTAATAATAAAGTAAGGATGATACCAAAGAGGGAAACAAAAAAATCTCAAAAAACCCAAACCACAGACGTAGCAGTTGGAATAAGGCCTAGATCTGACAACTCATGAAAGGGAATACATATCAAATTACCTTTCCTGTGATCAGTTTATTCATGAATGCACATAAAACTGGATAAAAGTTTAAATGAGGCAACTGTGACTATATGTAATTTTAATTCCATTTCTTTCAACAAATCCCTTGAGCAAACTGAAGAATAGGAATTATAAAAAAGGCCTGAGTCAGCCACAAATGCATATTAACAAGTATTGATTTATTTCTTTGTGGTATTTTTGAAATTTTGTCTTCCCAAGGACAAGTTTTGGTTAGGATGTCTCACTTTAAGAATATATATGTTTTTTACATAAAGATATAAATATAATTACTCTAGAACTCAGTGCTCATCCTCCACGTTTTCACTAAAGGATATCTCAGTAATTTAATGAGAAATCAGTGTCAAGTCAGGTTGAGAGCTGCCCATATAAAATACCTTGCAGTGTGATAATCTACTAAACGGGGTTGAGCAAGGCAGGGAGAAGTTCATGTTGAGCCAAGCAGAGTCTGAAACAGTCTCTAGATTCCAGATAAAATTTCAGAACAGACATTTGTGTTAGAGCAAGAGCCCTCAAAAAAGCATCTGCATCTCAGGATAATATGTTCTGAAAATGTGATGAAAATTCACCATTACTTTCATGATGCTCAGTATAACCTGAAATTTCAATTAAAAAGTCACTTTGTGACCAACATTTGTTTTCCATAAGAACAGTACTAATAATTTAAATTCAAATTAACTGAGTAGATTTATTCCCTACAGCTTTTTAGGCCTTTTCATAACTTAGTAACATACAGCATTTATCTTCACCTGCAGAAACATCACATTTCCAGGCAATGTATTTTGCAAAGCATCAGCCAGGTGTGTGGGATGCAAACAAACACACTCCCACCATCTCTAGACCTGCACCACAAACTGCATCTGACACTCAGAAAGAGAATAAAATGTCAAAGTTAATTCTTTAATAACGTGTGACAGAAAACTAATGGATGGAATAAGCAGGACAGGCAAGGAATGCTTAGTGATGAGTCAACTGAAGGAAGAAAATGAAGCACTAAATGAAGAACTAAAGGACATGAAAACATTAATTTGGAAAACCTGCAGTGTGATGCCTCCCATTGCATGGGTGTGGCTTCAGATTTTTCCCTTTTCCTCTGATTAGGTTAACAACAAAGTGAGGAGTGCATCTTTAGGAGGCAGAAGCCATGGACATCACCACTCTGCTCATTTACCTGTATCTTGTTCCATGTCAAAGCATCCTGCATGCAAATGAATATTGGAAGGCTCAGAACTCAGCAGGTGTTCCATGCTTGTCTGGAAAAGGTATTTCCACCCTCTCTGCAGTCAATGAACAGCTTCCTTACATCATGTTAAGTAGATGTTTGAGGACAGCTCTAGAAACCAATTAAACTATTTAGTTTTCTTCTTTTCTTTTCTGGAGGGGTGAATTTTCCTGCATTACTTTTGTAACCATAAAGGAAAACCAGCTCTCAGTGGCATTTTCAATTGCTGGTTTTCCTAAACCATTTTGAAAATACAAACTCAAGTTCAAAACTTATATTTTAATTATTATATTCCTAAGAGCTTCCTTTATTGCTACTAACAGAGAGATCAATAGTGAGATTCCCTCAACACACATTTAGAGAGTCCCTGTTCTGCAATGCTTAAAATTTCTGTTCACAAAGCAGGCAAGGATGAAGATTATCCATTACCTCTATATTGCCACTGGGGAGAAAATGCAGTGAAAGGTTGAGAGTTGTACAATAGTATTAAAAATATAAAATTGGATGAAAACCAAGAGAAACTGTCACAGTGAAAGTTCCTCACTGGAGATGGGGTCCTACCATAGCTCACAGGAATCTTTCCATAAGGGACCATTAATCGTGTTGATGTCTGGT